>NW_005187964.1:136019-141692 GCF_000239375.1 Pundamilia nyererei
TTGTTGTTCCAGTGCTGTCTCACCTACAGTTTCCCATCACTTTACTGAAGATGAGCTCTCATCACTTACTGCACTATCATCTCTTTCCACCAGGTGGCTACATTTGCATGACTACCAGAAGTAACCAGGACAATCTGGAGTACAAAGGCTTTCTTGACTCTGAGCTCAGGCAGATGGAGAACGAGGGGCTTTGGACTTGTGTGGAGGTCACAGAGGTGGAAAACTGGGAGAGAGCTGTGTCGGAGCACGAGGATGGCTACATATCTGGCGCTGTATATCTCTACAAGAAACTATAATTATACATATATCACAAAAGTGTATGGTGGTTTAAAATCACACCAGCAAAGGTGCAAAATAGACTTATTAGAGAAGAAACAAAAACTGGATAAAATTGACGTAAGATTAAAAAGGAAGGCTTGATTTTTGCATTTGCAGAATTAAGTAGGCTCAAAGATGGAAAGCTGCTTTCAACCAAATGAGTATCTTGCAACTGAGTAACAGATTTTTCCTTATTGAAAGTAAATGAACCATTTTCTAAATAAGTGGTTGTATAACTTGCGTCTGTAACTGTGTCTCTTGTGCATTAATATCTGCCATCCACTAATAAGTGAGTTTATGAGGTTACATTTTCTAATTCAGTGATTCAGTTGGCTCAGATGCTAGGTTATCCCCTTTGTGCTTAAAACTTTATTAACTTTATTTGCTATTTGTTTTAAATTTTAAAACGAATCAAGTCGACGAGAAATTGGACAATTATGCTTCTGTACACCACCGCGGTGGATTTTATGTTAAGCAACCAAGATGAAGTGTAGATGTTTTACCAATGACCTGACCCTGTTTAACAATATTATATACAGCATCAGATACAGTTTTAGGTGACTGAAAGCCTAGTGATCAGTGTGCATTTCATATGGACGTCTTGAGGAGTGAATCTCTAAATTTTTGCTTGGGTCACTGGGCTGGATTTCTAAAATTTTATATTTTTGAAGACATACCCACTGTTCATATCCTTGTGAGACCCAGCCTATCCATCTGTTCCATTCCATTCATCCAGTAGTAGACACAAATCACAAAAAAAGTTAAACTAAACCTCTTTTTTCCTCCTTCCTTTTTTATCCTCCTCCTCTGGAGGATAAAACATGGATTCTTCAGACCTGATTCTTAGTCTAGAAAGCTAGAAAGACTTAATTTCATTCACCCAAGGACTAACAATATATTTAAATGTTCTTTTCAAATGTTACATTGTATTAGACTAAAGACAAACAAAAGAATGCAATAAAAATGTAAGTGTGAGCCTAGAGTGTATCAATTGTCTATAGAGCAAAAATTTAAAAAAAAAGACATGCAGGCATCCATCACACACAGAGAGAAGGGACAGGTAGAAGGTGGGGGGGGGGAGCCAGAGACGAAGAAAAGGACAACAGGTGGCAGTGTAAGCAAGCTCGAACCATACCGCATTTTGTGAAGGACAAAACAGCAATGTGTATGAAATGTTTAAAAAAAACCCCAAAAAAAACCAACGTTTAAAGTGTCACTCAGTATTGCTGCTGGTCCATTTATGCAGAAAATTTCACATCTTTGTCTCTGATATAGCAGTGCTGCTCTGCATGCACTATCTGCGTGCACTATCCATCTGCAGGCTCTGGCTGGATGACTGCTTATCAGTCACCCATTTTGTTATTGGTCATATTTCTCTCTGGGTTTATCGCAGTGCATTATGAGCTGAAGAGATCTTTGGAATAAAAAGCAAATAACATATAAGTCATTTGCTACCTTTTGCCCTAATAGTAAGTCCTAATTTGCTCTTTCTCTTGGATGTGTGGATGTTTAATTGTTCGACAATGTCAAGGCTGTGAAATTGTCTGCTGGCTGTCAGGTATGCATGATGCAAAGTTGATTTAAGGTCAGTTTACATATGTAGATTATCTTGTTTTCAATCACACTTTCCTTCACCTCTGCAGAATTTTGTGATGTGGTTAAGATTTCTTGAGCTCCTAGTTTTAGTCACATTGCTGTCATGAGAAAGCTGTGCAATGTCAACAGACCTGGTAAAATCCAGTTTAGCCACTTTTTTTTGTTTTTTGTTTTTTGTTTTAATCATACTGAATTTTCAGCACTTTCATGCAAATGTTGCTTGAGGGAAAATCTGTAATACAAAATATGATCACTCCTAATCATGTTTCCTGCTTTCTGCAGAAAAAGGTTACCAGGTTACCTTCTGTTACCACCAGATAGATACATTTGCATGGCCTACTGAAATCACCATGACAATCGTCAATGCAAAACCATGTGAGCTGAAGCTGAGGAGTAAGAAGAGCTCTGGGAAGGCAAGAGGATGGGTGCTTATCTGGTGATGTGTAGAGTGTAGATTATACAAGTGAAGTCATATCAGGTCTTAAAACATGCTTTAAGACATGCTTGCAACAGGCATAACCTTAGAGAAAGCTTTTGTACATGACACAACATGACAGATGCATAT
This sequence comes from Pundamilia nyererei, assembly GCF_000239375.1. Taxonomy (NCBI): domain Eukaryota; kingdom Metazoa; phylum Chordata; class Actinopteri; order Cichliformes; family Cichlidae; genus Pundamilia; species Pundamilia nyererei. The sequence continues at coordinate 138,499 of NW_005187964.1, forward strand.
TTCTATTTAAGGAACTGCATTTTGGGCAGCTCAAAATATCACTAAGTAATTAAAACAACATGCATGATCACATGATACGAGCATGATTCACTGAAACTAAATGTTGAATCCTCAACAAACACACAATGCTTCCTCTTTTAACACTGCACACCTGCCTGTAACTTTACTTTCTGCCAAACCAGTTTGTCCTGTGGCTTTTAATTGCCAGGAACAGGACTGATAGTCCAGGGGGATTCTAAAAGGCCCTGTTCCACCTCGTGCCTCACATTATGTAAAAATTAGCTGGATACTTTTCAGATCAGCTCACAGTCATTTATTGAACAGCAAATGCAAAAGTATCAGTCAACATAGTGCAATGACATTTCACTGTGCCAAATGGCATGATCATTAAAATAACAAAATAACAAAACTTTGTATTTTCAATAATTGAATTTCTTCATAGAGATATTCACCAAAGAGCGCATTCAATAATGTAATGCTTTCAATTAATGTATAATATATAATGTGTATGTGTCTAATAAAATATGTGTCTACTCGAAGGTAAAACCCTGCTGCCCATTTTAAACGAGAACTTTAAAAGTCTGAGGTAAACACCAAAAAAAAAAAAAAAATATATATATATATATATCTGGTAGCAAATTAATGTTTCACATTTACAGTAACAGAGTTTAAATAGGAATTTGTTAGAAGTTAATTTGTCGCATTCTTCACACATTTCTTTGGCATGTTGATAAATGTACTCCTGAACTTTTCTATCTCATCCTTTAAAAAGGAAGCATCATGGAGTATATTTATACCCAAATAAAGTCAGTACACACTCACAAACAAAGAAAAGGCAACTTATAAATAGCAGTATAGTAAACTGTCTTTTGTGCCAACATAAGTACACATATTTAATTATATGTAATTATATTATAAGTATGTCTTTGGTGGGTTTGAGGATAAATCTTCCCCGTCACTCTTAACTGATAAGGTGTCCATTTCTGCTTCTTTCAGCTGAGACTTTGTAGATGGTACATCACTGTGTTTCGATTTTGTCGAGTCTGCCTTTTTCAGTTGTGACTTTGTTGAAGGTACCCATGATTTCTCTGACTCCTCTTTTGAGCCCTGCTCAGACATATACTGATAGGATGGAGGCCTTGGGTACTGCTGGGGCTTTGAAGTCACTCCCTCATAGCCATGAGGCCTGGGGTAGTCCACTCCAACAGGCAGTGACTTTGCTGATGGCGCCCTGCTGCGATGAGAACCCCCCAGGTTGGACCCGTTGTAGGAGCGAACCACCTGGTAACGCACAGACGTCCTCTTCTCTGTGTCATGGGCTTTTATGGGGCGTGCGGAGCTGATGAATAAACCGCCTCCCAGAACAAGCAAAACAGATGCTCCCCAGCCAATGTAAAGACAGGCACCAATCTCCCTCTTCTGAGCATCACTGTAGGCACTGTAGAAGTTCTTCACTAAAGCCCCAGCCACCCAAGATGTAGGAATCAAACAGAACAGACCTGCAGCCATCAACATTGCTCCTGCCACAACAGCCACCTTGCCCTTTGCCCCATTTCCAGTTTCATCCAAGAAGCGGGTGCACTTTCCTCCAACAAAGGCCATAATAAGTCCTGCTGCACCTACAGTGATTGAAATGACAGTGAGAGCTCTGGCAGCCTGCATGTCACCACTGAGGGCAAGGAGGGACTCGTAAGGTTTACACTGCATCTGACCTGTGCTTTGGACCACGCAGGCCATCCAAATACCCTCCCAGAAAATCTGGGAGGTGACGATGGAGGTGCCCACAAAGGACGAGACCCTCCACATTGGCAGTAAGCAGATGACGATGACCCCTGCCCAACCGAGGAGGCAGAGGCCACTAGCAAACATCTGCATCCCCATCGAGGCCATAATGTAGGTCTGGAGAAAAAAAAATCTTTTTTGTAAAATCCTTGCAGAGTTTTAAAAGGTGACTTGCTGCGTTTCTTGATTTCTGCTGAGTCTCTTTTGCATTTGCTTGTCTTCTCCTCTGGTTGCTCTTCTCTTGTATCTTTCTGTGAGTGTTTCTTTGTCAGTCCTTCTCAACATGTGCGTACTGTGCGTACTTTTTCTTGCTACTGTTGCAGTGTTGTAAACTATGTATGTCAGGAGAGCCTAGTCTGTTGCAGTTGTTGTCCTGCTTACAGTTTTTTGCTACTGGGATCGAGGCGTGTCTTACTTAAGCCTCACTTCATTTGTTTACAGCATATGTCCCTCCCCTTTTGTACCATGCCTTTCTGCCTCTTCCTTCTTTACTTTTTACTTAAGCACCTGAGAGCATTCGTTCTTTTTTGTCACCTGAGCAGACGCCTATGTGGTACTGGACAGGTGTAGACAGTGCCACACCTACTCTGTAGAAAATAAAGGACTGGAAGTTGACAGAGAGAGAGAAAGAGAGAGAGAGAAAGAAAATGAATAGGCAATGACATCACCCTCGCTCATTATCTTTGCCTCATGAGAACATTTTGCAAACAACAGCTATGAAGTAGGCAGAAGAGACAGGTATAAACCAACGCCTACCAATGGTCTGTTCTGATGTTAATCTGTCACATACAATACCTCTGCGAAAATGCTGCATTTGATTACCAGGTGATTTAATTTGATTAAGAACTTAATACATGTGTTAGGTCAGAGGCCTCTTCACGCAGCTAATGTATTTGAATAATGTGCGCATGCAGAGTATGTGAAACAGAAGGAGGGTGGAAAGTTTCCTGGGAGAGGACAGGACAGAAGTTTCACTTGAATAGCACACAGTGCAGAAAAACCTGTTCGAAATATGCAAAACCCCCGTACCACACAAGAGAACACACACTTATGTAAACTTGTGTGGCAGAAAATGAAACCTTTTTATCAAGCTCGAAATCATTTTTAATCTCTATGACTTATAAAGGTTAGACTTTACAGGGGCTATAAATTATTTTCGGAATAAATTTTATGGTTAAGCCTGATACAACACAGTGCATTTAATTTGAAATCTTTTTAAGGTTTACCTATTTGAACAGAGATATTTTGTGTAGATAAGCTCATGTATTGTAATTTGTACCACTGTGAATGACTTTTTCCCCCTTGTTTCCTCAGAAACAGAAACTATGCACGGTTTTAATGATTAAGCTGATTCAGGAAAACACATTTGAACATTCTTTGAGTCTAACTGTCCTGGCCTTGCCAGTCCCCTA
>NW_005187964.1:142914-144871 GCF_000239375.1 Pundamilia nyererei
TCTCACTCTAAACATTTCGACTTATTTTAATCACAGACATTGTAATTCTAAAAGGTGGACTCTTTAAGATATCCAGCAGAATGCTCGCTATCTAAACATATTCCTTATGACTATCAACAGAGCGAGCCTTGGAGTACCTAACGTCATAATCAGGGGCATTGTTGGGGGGACAAGAGCTACAGAGCAGGCCCCCTCCCAGGATCAGAACCCCTGCAGTTCCCCAGCCGATGTACAGAGATGCTCCCAGCTCTCTCTTCTGTGCAGCAATCAGGGTAGGGTTGTAGAAATCACGAATGACGGTGTTAGCGGTCCAGCAGACTGGAATAAGCACCAAGATACCGGCAATGATGAAGACAATTCCAGCAGCTACTGCCACTCTGCTCTTTTGCACTTCGTCTTCGACAAAATTTGTGCACTTGCCTCCAACCACCGCAAGCAGAATCCCAAAAACTCCAGCGATGATGGCGATGACAGTGAGTGCTCTGGCAGCCTGCAGGTCTTGAGCTAATTCTAGCATAGAATCATAGACCTTGCACTGCATCTGGCCTGTACTCTGGGTCACACAGCTCATCCACAGACCCTCCCAGATGACCTGAGAAGTGACGATGTTGGCACCAATGAAAGCGGTGACTCGCCATTGTGGGAGTCCACAGGTGATGATCGACCCAAGAAAGCCGATGACTCCCAAAAATAAACCAACAAGCTGTCCACAACCAGCAACCATGTTGATCCTGTCAAAGAAAAAAGATTGAGCGTCCTTGAGAGCTTTGTGTGTGAAACAAAAGTTCAGCAGGTAGTTGTTTCAGCTGATCACTCAGAGAAGAAGCTGACTGTGAGTTCCTTGCTCAGTGGTTAAAATTTTAAAGGAGGTGACAGAGGAGGTGTTTTTCTAGTGCTGTATGCAAGGTCAAACAGGTTTGTGAAGAAATGTCACCCAACCAGCTTTTTTCAACACTTGTAGAAAAGATAGCAGTTTCATGTGCATAACAAAGGCCAATATAATGGGAAAAAAACACCAAAACGAGTTACACAGAAATACAGACTGCCACCAATGTCATCAATTTTTTATGTTCTGTGAAACAATAAAATGAATATTTTGAACTGGCATATTTATGAGAACACTAGTCACTTGGGTGATACTAAATACCAAACAGGGATTTACCAAATGAACAATGCTAGAAAAATGACGCACATGACTTTCAGAGTGACCTCATTGTCAACCGATACCTGTAGCTCATAGGTTAATAGATGTCAATAGATGTAGGTGTTTCTACACTGAAACTGTCTGTTCTTGTGACTGAGTGAGATGAAAAATTGCATTTATCGAGCTCAGCTGTGTTTTAAAGAGTGCTTTAAAGTGTATCTATGAATCACACACACTTACAGCCGAATCCCTTAGGGTTGCCATACAAGGTCCTGACCTCCTTAGGTTGGAGGACCCAAAACACCCTCAAAAAACAAATGTCATACAGTACCAAATCTACATTTGTGGAAAGAAAATTAGAAGCTTTTCATTTCCCTTTATGGAATTGTATGAAAAATAGACTTGCTAATTAGTAAGGAAAAATAGATGGTTTGAATGCCATTACATTCTTTTCTTTTTTTTTTCTTAATACATTTATAATATAATATTTTGTCATGAAATCAATATCCTTAGTATCCTTATTTTCCTATTATATTGTTTTATGTACTTTAATAATGAAGGCTTGTGGAGCAAGGCCACTTTTGACTCACAAAGTGCTCACCCAGACTAAAAAACAGGAAGTTTTTAGTGCACAGGCATATTAATAGATAAAGACACAGAAAAGAGAAACTTTCCATATAAGCAATGTTTGAAACAGTGTGTGGCGTGTGTCACGTCTGAAGTACAGAAATAATACCATATAAGACAAATGTTGAGCTAAAAATGTTAGAGCTCTTGCAACTGGCGTTTGAGCTGTGCAGGGGTCTCTCTCTT
>NW_005187964.1:145885-156843 GCF_000239375.1 Pundamilia nyererei
GCAGGCCAGTTTTTGCTTTTGCTTTAGATTTTGACTTTGTTAACTACTAGAAGACTAGAGGAAATATTAGTTACATTAATGGAAACAAAAACACTCTCCCTAGATTTATTTATTTATTTTTCTTTCCTTTTTCTTTTTCCTTATGTATTTTTTATTTATTTGTTTGTTGTTTCCTGTTTTGCTTCTTTTTCTTTTCTTCTCCTTCTTTCATTCTTATTGTATGGATATTTCAGTTGTTTAAATATAGAAAAAAAAAAGAAAAAATATATGTACTGACAGATAGCTGAAGTTGATGGTATTATATAGTGATTCCAAAAATGTCAATAAAAAAATAAAAAATAACAGATCAGACGTGGTCTGAGGAAAAGAAATAAATCGGTGAATGGTTGATATACTTACATGAATTTTGGTGGATCCGCTGAGGTCCAGAAGAATAATCAATGCGGACTGTGTTGGTTTGGATGTTGATAAATGATCCAGGAAGAATTGCCCTGGGTCTGTGTGTGTGTGTGTGTGTGTTGTTGTTGCTGAGTAACAACATGCACAGTTAAAAGTTGGGCACTGTTCCTTCCTCTTTTTAGTTTCAAAACATGAAGGGTTTTGGTTTCACTTTAAGGTTAGATTAAGAATTACTGTGTGAGGAACGGTTTCATTTTTGACTACGGAAATAATATGCTTACTTTTGGGTCTATGAAAATTGAATTACAGTGGGAAGGGGATCTTCTGAAGGCGCAGGTTGTTTGCTACTGTGAGACAGTGGAGAAAACTTACGAAGTTACCTTCTTTCACCAAGTAAGAGTGGAAGATCTCGTAACATTCTGGTGGGGATGCCGGGGTAAAAAGAGTAAGCTCGGACGAGGAAGTCCGAGAAAAAGACAACTTGAGTTGAGCAATGTGTTTAACTGACTCAGGATTTCAGAGAATCAAGTCAGTTGTGGTCTTGAGTTTTAATGGTAAATTAAATTTGAAGGAATTGATTTTAAAGGAAAATCAATGTTTACCATGTTGAAGTAATTCTGAAGATATTACTAGATGTGCTGTGACACAAGTGAAGAATCAGTTGTGTACATGAGGATACACAATTGTGTTGATATTGATGGATCGGCTGCGGTCCATCTGATAAGTTAATGCTGGGTGCACTGAGACAAGAAACTGTTTTTAAATCATCACTGGCAGCAGTGATATACATGTGCTGAAGATTACTGGACCCGTTGAGGTCCATTTGATGAAGTTCTTGGGCAGATAAATGACAGAAACAGTTTTCAAGTGTGCAGAGAATTAAAAAAAAAAAAACGAACTTGCAGGTTCTCCGTAGTCGGCGCACTGTGTGGACTTATATCAGAGTTATAAGTCCAAAGGTTACACACACAGTTCTTGGGTGTGAGTTACTTCCTCTTTTAATTTTAAACTGTGACACAGGTGTTCATTGAACTAGAACTTCAGCAGTGAATGAGACAGGATTTAGATTAGGTCTAGTTCTGGTAAAGTAAAAGATTATGTTCAAAGTTTTATGCCCTGGAGGCCAAGAGTTGTATATAGAGAAGAACATGACTTAGAAAAGGACATTTAAGGTCACATTTTGTCTAAGATGGGGAGAATTGTCCCATATGTGTTTATTTCTCTTCTCTTTTAAGAGGACATACGCAATTAACTGGGTGCGGTCTACTTCCTCTTTCTGATTCTAAAAAGCATGTTTGATAAAATACTCTTAGGAAAGCGTATTTTGAGTGATTCTAAGTGTGTGAATGTTGTGAGTACTGGATTTGAGTGATTCTGTGTGATTTGTACAAAATAATAAATAAGTAATAATAACACTACGTAGGTTCATAGCAGAGTGCGGGAAAAAGAGGAAGTCTGAGAGAAGAGAGTGTGTGCGTCAAACAGCAAGTCTGAATATAGCTTGTGAGCTGGTGAGAGACGTTGCAACATGAAAGCGGAGGAATTAGAGACTGAATGTCTTAAGAAAAAGTAATAAAATGATATTAATTACATGTTTTAGTGTGTCAGTACAGGTGGACTCTTCTCAACCTAAACACATGGGTACAGCGGCAAAAGGATAGATTAACAGAATTGGGATGAGAAACAGGCCAGGCTTTGGCTTAAAATTTTTACAGTTTGATCTCTCAAACCATTCTGAATTGAGCTGTTAGGAGATCTCTGTCTGTTTTTATGCTTATAGCTTATATCTTACCCTGGGTGTGTTTAATAAAATTAAAAGTGTTGCGCACACACATAAAGAGCATTGAGATTAAGTAAATAAAGATTAAGTAAAGGTAATATAAAGACTAGAGCCCAGAACATGATATGGTGAAACAACTTTGAATGATTAAAGGAACATTAGATGAACACAGTAGATTAGCAGGTTGTGTAGCAGAGAGAGGCTTTTTGTTTTCTATCCTTTACAGGAGAAGATTTCAGGACCACAGCAACCACAGGGGTCGCGAGAATCCTGGAAGCCCGAGAACGAATGGAACCAACCAGAGAAAGGAGAAGAACAGAGCACAAAGACACCTAGTTGTTTACATTGCAAAGAAGATCAAAAGCTTGTTAGACACAGGTTATAATGGGAGCATGAAAGTAATGAGAGGGGACTTTAGGAATAGTTGCAGGATTTTTATGTTATGTAAATTGCCCAAACACAGTGTTCAGGCTGGATATGCGCTACACGTTAAAGGGGGCGAAGAAACCAGGCCTAAGTTTTAAAGATGAAACGGGTTAACTCTGTAGAGGATGTTTCCAAAGGTTGACAAAATAATCTAGAACCTTTTACCAGAAAAGCTAATTGTATCTTTTGGAGGTTACAGTGTGCACTGAGGGAAGTCAGGAGTGGTTTTAAACTAGTTGAAAAGGGGGGTGTAGGAAGTAGATTTAGGGCAGCTCACAGCCCGGCGTAAATGCAAGGTGCTGTCACACAGCTTGATTTATTTGTTTGATAAATTTTTATGACAAAAATAATAAGGAAACATTGAAAACATACAACCCGTTGAGGGGACAGATAGGGTTGGGCAATTGAAAGATTTTGTTTTGTTTAGCATAATTTATTTTGTTATATTTTAGCTTTTAACATGGAACACGCCTCTCTGGAGCTTCTCTCCTGATGCTGCCCCGCCAAAAACCCATCTCCATAGAGACTGTGTCAGCTCCCAAACAGACAAATACAAACTAAAAGCGAGCAAACAAACAAACAAACCATCACAGCTCTTCACAACTTAAACATAAACAATCACAAAGAAAGATCAATACATACATCTGAACTAAAGAGTAAAACAGTGAAATGTGGATTATTAAATATTAGGTTTCTCTCCTCAAAGTCTCTGTTATCTCACCGCAATCGGTCGCAGCAGATGACCGCCCCTCCCTGAGCCTGGTTCTGCCGGAGGTTTCTTCCTGTTAAAAGGGAGTTTTTCCTTCCCACTGTCGCCAAAGTGCTTGCTCAAAGGGGGTCATATGATTGTTGGGTTTTTCTCTGTATCTATGAAGCGCCTTGAGGCGACTTTTGTTGTGATTTGGCGCTATATAAATAAAATTGAATTGAATTGAAGTAAACTTAATGGGATAAATTACAAAGGAGCTGAAAGGTCAAAAAAAATGCAACTTAAGAAAACAACAGCAAATAGAAAAAAACGATGCAATAGAATAGAAAACACAACTTAACCGAATAGAATACCATAGAAATGGTAAAAAACAATCTCACAAAACACAATAGCTGTTAGTCATCATATTGGAAGAGTAGAGAAACCATTTGATGTGAATGAACTTGCTGCTTGTGGAATCGAAACGTCTGACCCCACAAATGATCCCTTGCACCACATATGCAGGTTACATAACAAAACAATTCCTAAAATGTAAATATAGTCTTCAAAGATGTTGCTTGTGAGCCACCTGTAAATATAAAATGAATATCCAAACGCTTCTAAGCTACAAATGGAAATGGTTTATGTAGAGTGTGCAGTGTCTGAGAGAAACTTATGTTCTCTAATTTAAAGTTTAAGAAAATAATGAAGAATAGAAATAAATTCTGGACTCATCACAGAAAGTACAAATATGCAGTGAATATATGAGTTTCTTAAGATAGAATATACCTTTTAAAGTTGTACCTCTTTAAATTTCTGCTCTGCATGAATATATTCTTTAAAACAAACACAATTACCTGCATACATTTTTGTTACATCTGCTAATTATCTCAAGCAACTAGTACCCCAGGCATTCTCTTGCTTAACCCCTGCAAAACATAAAGGCAGACTATGGACTACACAGTTAAATGTGCTAAACATTTTAGAGGAGTTGTAGCCAAAAATTTCAGTTGAGTGCAATTAACTGTTGACATATATGATGAAAATAGAGCTTCAAAGGATGAAATCACCAAGACTGAATGTTGTGAGCTGGAGAAAGCATCCAAAATGAAACGTCTTTAAGAAACACTTTTCTTTCCTAGCTCCTTATATGGACTCAACAGTTAACTTAGAGCTCTCTACTCTCTACCACATATCAGCGTCTCTCAGGGAAGCAGAGTGTGCCTTTATCAGGACAAGCTGCACAATAACAGAGTGCTGAACCACGTGGATGCTAACATGACGGATTAACACTTTCAAAACAAGAAGTCAGTTTTTGGCTATCAAGCACATTACAGACACATGTCCAACTACTTCAGAAAGCTAAATTGCAAAAGACAAGCTCTCATTTGTCAAAAACTGCCTCATAAATTGCAACGAAACATTGGGAGACTGGACAAGGTAGTGTCTAGTATATGGTAATGTATTTATATAACATAATTACAGCAAAAATGTATGTCATTGGGTTTTTAGAGTAAAACACTGGTTGTAGCTGAGCTGAGGTAGTCTAGAAAGCTGGTGTCCAAATCAGGACAGTGAGCAAAAGAGAGACCTGCAGCAGAAAGACCTGCAGAGTGAGTGTTCATAGGCAAGCTCACTGGGCCCAAGTATAGCTCATGCAACAAATCAGCTCCTGTAGAATAAAGCATGACATAAAAAACAAAAATGGAGACACCTAGTTCCTATGGGTCATTGCAATGTAGCCTACAGGAAAAATTGATGTTAGTATGAAACTAAAAAACATGCCTGGAAAGTGTTAGGAATGAATACTTGCATTTTACTCATCATGAGAAAGAGACTACATTGTGTTTGTCATGCGTTCCATTATTTCAGGGCTATTGTCTCACTTGGCTTCCTGCAAAATTAAGCCCAAGTAACACCATAGTGACATCATCTAACGTGTGAGCTCAGTGGTCTTTCTCTCTCTGTATAATGCATGTGACAGCATACAGATTGTTTTTCTAAAGCAAGAGTCGGTGATGAGAGACACAATATTCTGTGTGAAAACCAGTTTCACTGCAGTTGTATATAGCGTGAGAAATACAACCACATAAACCGACCAAGGCCAAAACTTTTTTGTCAGGCTCAAAACAATGTTTTTATCATTTGGCCTTGTTTAAAAAAATATTCTTTTTATTTGGCTTTTTATTGTGCTTTTCTTTCACGGGACTCTGGTTTCTCCTCTCCTCGTCCATGTCTTTTTCTCCAGTCTCTCTTTCTTTCAGTTCAGGTTCTGTTTGATTTTTGAAGGTTGGTTAATCAGCTCGTGTTGCTGTGTTTTGGTGTTTAGTTTGTGTCTGCACCCTTAGTCTCAAGCCCACGTGTCCTTGTCTAAATCTCGGTGTTCATGCTGCTTGTAGTTTAATTTTGATAACCTTTGTCTCATATGGATGGTGTTCAATTTTTATTCCTGACATATTCCCTTGTGTTTCCACTTCCCTAATCACCCTTATAGACAAAGGTATTTCCTCATACCTTTTGCACCGAGTTAGGAGTACACTGGAGGTTGTTGCACAGAACTTCCATATACCCTGAAAGAACATCTGAGACACAGTGACATTGGATTCAAAGGGATCCACTTCATACAATAATTCAGTGGCTCTCCACTGTGGGAGAGCACAGATGAGGATGTTCCCCACAAAGCTGATGGTGGCCAAGGCCAAGCCTAGAAGGTGCATTAGACCAGTAGTCATGATGAAACTCTGTCAATCAATTCAAAGTGGAAAGCTTTTGTTCTCTTGAGTACTGTAATTTAATTATGAGGAAAGTGCTAAGCAGGAAGTGATCTATATATGTGCGGGCGTTTTTTTGTTCTTAAAGGAGATGCTCACACAAAAGCTCACACACACACACACACACACACACACACACAGACTTTGTGTTACACTATCTCTTACCGTACATTACCAAATCTCCATTTGCACTACTTGCCTATTTGCACTACTCTGCCTGGTTTGCACTCAATGTCATTTACCCTTATATTGTATATTGTATAGCTTTCTTGTTATATGTAAAATTGTATTATATTATTTAATTTTTTTTACTTTAAAATATTTTACTTGCATTTTTAATCACTCTTATATTTAAATGTTCATTTTCTATTTTATCTAGGGATTGAGAGTAACGAAGTTTCTATTCTCTGTATGTCCTGTACATGTGGCAGAATTGACAATAAAGTTGACTTTGACTTTGACTTTGACACACACACACACACACACACACACACACACACACACACACACACACACACTCTTATTGTAAAATTTAAAGGTACTATATTTGTTTTTCTTTTGCTTTTTTTTTTTTAAATAATTTTATGTGTGCTTGCACTAATTTGTACATTATAGATTTGGTGGTAATATATTTTTTGAGGAACTTTTTACACAGCAATGGTGTAATTTCTGTAGTAAATTATCATATTGGAAAACATGCTTAAAAGCCAGCAAAAACTGCAGAAAAATATTTTAAAAAGCAAAAACTAATAACTTAACGACACCAGTTTATATGGCAGACATAGACTACTACAGTATGTAAACTGAGGAAGAATAACCTGGACCAGAAGTTGCTGCTGGCCTTTTACGACTCCTCATTGGAGAGCGTGCTCTCCTACTGCCTGGGACTGAGAACAGGAAGGCTGCACAGTGGGTAATTAACACTGCCCAAAAAAAATCATTAACTGCCCTATGCCACCCCTGGCAGCCATCGCCAGGACCTCTTGTCTCAGGAAAACCAGGGCCATCACAGGTGACCTCTTGCACCCTGCTCACCATGTGTTTAACCTGCTGCGCTCTGGTCGGTGCCTCAGGTAAATCTGGTCCCACACCTCCAGTGTGATGGCTGTGTGCAAGCAGGAAGGAAGAGAGGACCCAAAATGCAGGACTCACAAAGGCAGAAGTAAGTCAAAATACTCAGCTTTATTGCTGGGAAGACACTGAACAAAAAACTAACTAAACAGGTTGGCAGGCTGGCAAACAGAACACAGTGGAAGTGAGGGTACGACGTGACAACGAGCAGGGGAAGATGCAGACACTAAATAAAAGAGGTGAACGGAGCTAAGAGGAAACAGCTGGGAGACACGGCTGATGCTGATTACACTGACAAGACAGGGAGAGCACAAAGCTGAACGCACACACAGATAGACAGAGAGATCCAGACAAGACACGGAACTAAACAGACGCAGACAAAATAACACCATGGACAGACAGAAGGAACACAGAGAAGAGGGAGCACAGAATAAACATTGGGAAACTAAATAACAAAACCTAAAAACAAGAACTCAGGAAGTACTACCAAAACTAGGAAGCTGAAATACTAGGACAGAAACCAAAACAAACAGTCATACTTCATAATAAAATCAAAAGTAAAAGTACAAAACCCAAAACACACAACACAAAACACCTATCCAGACTCAAAAACAGCTTCTTCCCCTGGGCCATTCAGACTGTTAACAAACACTATCCTCCCCACACCCCACCCCTGCCATGTTGTTTATTCCTGCTGTCCTACTATTTATATTTTATTCCTGCACAGAATAAATTATGTATTCCTGGTGTGGAGCACACACAACGTCATTATAGAGAAAAGGACATTAAAGAAACAATGCTGGGCATCCTCTGCACATGGTTGTAAACAATCAGAGGAGCCTATTCAGCGACAGGTTGCTTCTCCCAAAGTCAAAAACTAACAGACTTAAAAACGTCTTTGTCCCACATGCCATCAGACTGTTTAACTCCTCACTGGAGGGGAAACAGGGGGACTAAGGAGGGCGGGAACAACTGAGCTGTAGTGCTTTTTTACACTGTGCAATATTTGTTTTTTCTTATATTCAGCTGTGCAATAATCACTGTGCAACATACTCAAATGTGCAATTCTATTTATCCATATTGTATATTCTATATTTATATATGTGTATATATGGTGTATTTATGCTTATATCCTTACTCTCATTCCCCTTATTGTATCTGTGACATGCAACTTCTGTCGGTGCTGTGCTACTGGAAACTGAATTTCCCGGAGGAACCCACCCGAGGGATTAATAAAGTTTAATCTAATCTAATCTAATCTAATCTAATCTAATCTAATCTAATCTAATCTAATCTAATCTAATCTAATCATATAAAATGACAATAAAGGGTTATTCTATTCTATTCTACAGATTCAGATAATGGACTTTCTCAAACTTGTGTGAATATCTTAAAAATGCTTGTAAAAACTTTGGCCCCATGAAAGAGAGAATAACCTTCCTCTTAAAACAGCAAAACATTCACTTCTTGGGCTGTTTTATTGTTGACTAAGCTGCTCATGAATATATGTGTGCATTTTCATTATGGTTAAATTCCATATTAAGTGCACTTGGCTGGTATCACTACATACATCAGTCCATTGAAGTAGTGGATTTTACTATAGCTGTTTTCACAGAAAATAGGCACAGTGTTGTCTCTGTGCTCCATGTTAGCTCTGTCTCCCCTGTCAGCTATGTCTCCTTGTCAAGTCTCTGTGTATGTCTTCTGTTTCCTGTTTTGTTTTGATACTTCCTTGTCCTGTGCTCATTACATTCAGTTTTGCTTCCTCCCGGTCTCCTTATGTCAGATTAGTTCCAGCGGTGTTTTCAAACCAATAAAGCAGAGTTTTTAAAAACACTGTCTGTCATATGCAGCCTACAGGAAATTAATGATGTAAATGTGAAACAAACTTTAAGCATGCATGGAAAATATGAGGGATTAATGCTTCTTTTTTATTCATTTTGAGACAGGCCGTGTTGTGTGTGCTAGCATACAGTTGTCACAATACGGCTGTGTGCAGGCAAGAGTAGGACCCAAACGCAAACTCACAGAGACAAAAAGTAAACATGCCAGGACTCGCTGGCAAGCTGGAAACCCGTGCCAGCCCCCTGTATGCAGATTGCAGTGCGGCAACCCACATAGACAATTGGCTGCTTGGGATCCTGTGACGCTCCATGAAGCAATTAGTGGCTGATTGTGCTGAAGATTCTTCACACTGTGGGCTGCTGCCGAGGACTGAACATGCAGTTTGTCCCCCTTGCCTCTCTTTTTGAACTTTGCTTGTTAATCTCTATGGTTGAACTTAGCTGGAGCAGATTTTTGTGGTGTTACTGCTTGTGAGGTTAGCCTTAGTTTGCTTTAGTTTTTCACTCCCGTGTGTGTGTTAGTTGTGTGCTGATTATATGCCCAGTGGTCTGCTGAATGCAGCCCTGTCAGTTTTCTGTTTGAATTTTGCAATAAAACCTTTATTTCACTTAGTTTCCCGTGTGAGGGCTTATGCATGTTACTCCTCCCTGTCCCCTAGCAGAGGGGGTCGTAACACAGAGCACTGTTATGAGTGGAGGACTGTAGCAGCGCACACAAGAGGAATTCATGAGTCAACACACTGAAATTAGCTACCCCATAAAAGTGAAGAAATAAGTCAAAACCTTACCTCCACAGATGTACAGGACTTAAGGCACAGAAAAGTGCATTAGCCACTGTAAATATCAACACTTCATCGAGTTCTTTTGATTCCTCAGCGGCATCGAATAGAAGACAAAACAACAAAACACTGCTCAGTAGATCATTTATTACTTCTAGAAGGGAGATGCGTCCTGCATGACACGCTGCTGCGGATCTCAAAATGGTGGTGTGCCCCTAACAGTTTTATTACAGAAGCTCTCTCATTCTAGACTAAACAATTCCAGTAACTTTCCACAGAAAATGGTTTCCTCTTATCTTTAATTTCCCAGGCAAGCATGAGAGAGAGTCTGCAGCTTTCTACTCCCCTTTATTTTCAGGGCTGTGTCCACTTAATACTACACTATATAACTTTATAACACTTATTAATAAAAAAGAATAGCATAATTGAGGCACTGAAAATGATTTATTCCCAACAGTCCCTCCTTCGATCTGATCAGAGTAGATCGACACTACTAAAAGTCATCAAGCATCATCATGTTGTCTTCAGATCCCCAACAGCCCTGTTAACCAACCTTAAGAAGCATCCTCAGATAGAAGGCACACCACCACAAATTACCCAACTAAGCTGTAAAAACAGATAAGGAAACCCTAATGGACATAATACATCCCTTCCATTGCCCAAGGACAGATGCCACCCACTCCTCCAATGAATCATCAATTCCAAATATTCATGCATTTATTCTATTCTATTTATTAATTTTCTTAAATGATGTCCTGAATCTTCCCAGGGCTCTAGTTACAGAACCATCTGGGATCGTGTTATTGGGAATGAAAGTGCAGCACATATCTCCAGATATTACACACACCCTTTTTACCCACTAGGTGTCAATTCTCTATGCTTCTTTTCCCTCTTTGGCCCTCTGTCCCCCTTTAACGGGTGGACCATGTATGGGATGACTGCTGTGTTTGGGCAATTGTCATAACATAAAAATTACAGACTACTACTAAACCTAATTTTCTCAGACCTCTCATCACTTTTCAGCTTCTCCCGATCCCCATTCTGGTTGTTTCCTGCTATCACCTTTGTGCTCAGACTAGAACCTCTGTCTGAGGGGATTTTGACCTTCTTTACAGTTAAACACACTGTTAAAAAAAACATCTTAAAAAAACTGTAATATTCCGGCAGCTGGGGCGCCAAAATACTACCGTAAAATAACAG
>NW_005187965.1:0-12012 GCF_000239375.1 Pundamilia nyererei
TGGTTGAACTTTAATGAGTCAGCTGGTGAAAATGTTAAAATACGCCTGGCTGTATATGGGCACACACATAGTAAAACTATCATTGATGAATTTTTTAAAAATATATATTTTTACTCCTCCACATTTGGGGGGGCGGAGCCCGAGCGCCCCCTATGGGCCAGCCGCCACTGGATATTAGTAACTCTTATTTGGCACATAATGATCCCTATGAGTGTCACCTACTTCAAAAGGGTAGTTACACTCATCCCCCCTCCCTTTTCAAACACCTTCAATGCCTGTCTGACATGTCTTCCCAATGTGATGTTTGTGTAAAGTTTGGTCAGAGGGTTCCTTTGTAAGTGCGCATGTGACATTAGCGTACTGCCTACTGTAACCTATAATTTCCTTTAGGATCAATAAAGTATTTCTGATTCTTATTCTGATTAGAGGATGGTGATAAATTGGTGATTCAAATCTATAAAGAACATAAAAATATAACAGTAAAATGCAACATTTTTACAAACCAGGAGATTAATGCTGCAGAAAATGGTTAATACTTAGCACACCAAGTGTTAAAATAAACATTTAATTTAAAGTTAATTATTTTTTGGTCAAACTTTTAGGTCAAATTACCTTAACTCCCGAACCACTGGCACAATTGAAAAATTCAAATGGTTCCTGAAAGCATCAACTCTTTTTCAGTAAGGCTCAGGCACAGGCAGGCGCCACATCCAAATTTTGGCAAATAACAAAGAAAACAAAAGAGCAAAAAGCAAAAACAAAACTATAAAAACATGGCTGTGTGTGTGTCTTCTGTAGGGCTCCATCACACTCACTAACTCTCTCTTCTCTCAACCAACCTCCAACCGTCTTTTTGGGGTTGCTGCAACACTGTGCCAGGGATTACTGTAATGACCCTAAAATCCCTGACAAGCACAGAGTCACTGTTTTCAGGAACCATTGAAAGTCTTTCATTTGAAATGGTTCAGGACTTATGGGAGTTACAGATGTTGAAAATGTTGCAAAACACCTGTCTGAGGGTAGTGACAGGTTAGGCTGATTATTTCATTGTGAAGGGCACTGTTGGCATTGCTGTTTATTTCAAATCAAATCAAATCAAATCAAATCACTTTTATTGTCACATCACATGTGCAGGTACATTGGTACAGCACATGTGAGTGAAATTCTTGTGTGCGAGCTTCACAAGCAACAGAGTTGTGCAAAATACAATAATGTAAACAAGCAAAATACAAGAATGGCTACATCTGAAACTAATAAATATATGTACATAATATAATAGTATATGCATTTCTGGATGTGTATACTAAATATTTTTCTGTGTGTGTATGTGTGTGTGTGTGTATACACATATTTTACAAATTAAATAGAGTAAACAATGAATAGAATATATAAAATAAATAAAATAAAATATACAGAGTTGAGACATGTGCAAAACAGTGGCATTACTGTACAGTGTGGAGTGCATAATGTTGAAGTTCCAGTAGTGAAGCTGAGGTGTCTATGAAGTGTTCAGCAGTCTGATGGCCTGATGGAAGAAGCTGTCTCTCAGTCTGCTGGTACGGGACCGGATGCTGCAGAACCTCCTTCCTGATGGAAGTAGTCTGAACAGTTTATGGCTGGGGTGACTGGAGTCCTTGATGATCCTCCCCGCTTTCCTCAGGCACCGCTTCCTGTAGATGTCTTGGAGGGAGGGAAGCTCACCTCCAATTATCCGTTCAGAGCACCGCACTACTCGCTGGAGAGCTTTGCAGTTGTAGGCGGTGCTGTTGCCATACCAGGTGGTGATGCATCCAGTGAGGATGCTCTCAATGGCACAGTGATAGAAGGTCCTGAGGATGCGGGGGCTCATGCCGAATCTTTTCAGTCTCCTGAGAAAGAAGAGGCGCTGCTGCGCCTTCTTCACTGTTTTGTTTGTGTGTACTGACCACGTAAGATCCTCAGCCAGATGTACTCCAAGGAACCGGAAGCTGCTCACTCTCTCCACAGCAGCGCCGCTGATGGTGATGGGGGTGTGTACTTCTCTGCACCTCCGGAAGTCCACTATCAACTCCTTTGTCTTTGCGACGTTGAGGGTGAGATGATTGTCTTGACACCAGTGGGTCAGGGCGCTGACCTCCTCCCTGTAAGCCGTCTCATCACTGTTGGTGATAAGACCCACCACTGTAGTGTCGTCCGCAAACTTCACAACTTCACATTTCTAAGGCACAGTAGCATATTAGAGCTCTGAAATTTTAAATAGATCTAATTAAACATTTAAGTCTACTGTCCCACAACATAATAAGATGTGAAAATCAATTTAGTCTGTCAGCAGATCAAAGTAAAATTATTTTCATTGACTTTCCGTGCCAGTTACACACTCCCCTTCTTATCCCAAATAAGCACACCCTCCAAGCAGCAACTATCACACACACACCAGTCATAGAAAAAAAGTGTGTTTCAGTGTTAAATTTAGTGCAATTTGCCGTAAATTGTCTACCACAAACCTTAGTAGAGTTTAAGTTTTGGTAGAAGAGTCAAGCTGTGCTCATTAGTCTAGCATAGAAAATTTTTAAATTTCTTTTTAATTATTAGATCAGATTATTTTATTTCTATTTTTTGTAACTCCATTTAAAAATGCAGTTTGCCAGTTAGGTAATCGAATAATGATCAGTTACAGCTGACTTACAGGCCAGTCACCTGTCAGTCAAAGTGGCCATGCCCTTACCTTCCATCACTGTCCAAATGACCCACCATACAGTTGTTATGAAGTTTAAAACTGTACTGTACAGGGCAGGTTCTAGGTGTGCATTTTAATGGTATTTAGTGGAGGAATTTAAATTGTAAACTGTTGGTTACATAGCCCTTTTCTACTCTACTTCAGCATTTAAAGCTCACGTAGAGCTCAAACTTCAGAGAAGAACACAAAGGAGATTTCCTGCATCTGTCAGTCTGGCTGACAGTGACTTTAATAAAGTCATGGTTCCGTGGGGTCATCCTCTATGGGGGATTTGGATTAACCCCTGGAGAGTCTTAGGGTCGATTTGTGGCTCTAGGTCCGATAGTGTATGCATTTTTCTAAGACCCTCCAGGGGTTAATAAGAAATTTTCTGCAACAAAGAATAGCAGGTACAATTATGTAAACAGAACTGCAGTATTGTTTATCTGAACACTGAACAAGACATGATCCTGTCACATTTACATAAGTTTTCAAAGTGGGTGGCTGTAGCTCAGGTGGCAGAGCAGGTCAGCCACTAATCAGAAGGTCGGTGGTTCGATCCCAGGCTGCCTCCTAGCTGCATGCCAAATATCCTTGGGCAAGATACTAACCCCATGTTTGCCTACTGGTGGTGGTCAGAGGGCCTGGTGGCGCCAGTGTCCGGCAGCCTCGCCTCTGTCAGTGCGCCCCAGGGCAGCTGTGGCTACAATGTAGCTGCCATCACCAGTGTGTGAATGTGTGTGTGAATGACTGAATGTAGTGTAAAGTGCTTTGGGGTCCTATGGACTAGAAAAGCGCTATACAAATGCAGGCCATTTACCATACCAGGTAAAGGCGCTAAGATATCTTCAGTTCTCATAACAGAGAGCCTCTTTCATTTAAACCATTTCTGTTCACGTTTTCATCAAAACATGAAACATGTAAAAAGACTTTGTTTCTTCTCACTGTGTTCACAGGTTGAACTCTGTTGATGTCAAGTACCAGATCTGGAAGCTGGGGGTTGTGTTCACAGACAATGTAAGCAATCAGAATCACTCAGGACAGCGATGTCTGGCTCCATCATGTGGATTCCCTGCAGAAGTTCTTAACTCTTTTGTCTTTTTTGTTTATATCAGAGTAATTTCACAGGGACATTTTTAGTTTACCTCAACTTTTTTGCTAGTTCCTGTTTAAAATGTTTTAAAGTTGCTTATGGCATTTAACATCAATAGCAGTAACGGCATCATATGACCTGTTGTATCGGCCCATAACATTATAAGATAAAATTCTGGTTATTGTGTCTGGCAATTATGTCATATAAAAATATTGGGATAAATATGAAGCATTTGGCTCATCGTTTATAAAGCAGTGCTCCTACATTAATACATATTAGTATCTAATAAATTGATTTTTTAATTCAGGGAGTTACTAGTTTCATAGTTTGTCATTTTGTTTGACCTCATCAAAAGTGAGTCAAATGTATGCCTTACTGAAAAACCAGTAGTGTTTTCTTCACAGACATGTCTTGAAGTGACTTCCATGGTGCAGATATTATACTGTACTGGGTAGCACTTTATAATAATGTCACACTATTAAGCCTTACTAAGGTAATAGTAAGGTATTAGCAAGTCATATCATTACTTCTTCTTACTATGCCATTTCTAAATATAAATGTAATGGGGTGGCTGTAGCTCAGGAGGTAAAGCAGGTCATCTACTGACTATCCCCGGCTCCCTCAGTCTGCAAGCCAAATATCCTTGGGCAAGATACTAAACTCCAAATTGCTCTCCAATGCATCTATCGGAGTGTGAATGTGTGAGTATTAGATAGGAAGCACTTAAAAGTGTAGAAAAAGGTGCTTGTGTGGGTATGAATGGGTGAAAGTGGCATGTTGTATGAAGTGCTTTGAGCGCTCCAGGACAGTAGAACACCGCTACATAAGAATCAGTCCATTTACCATGACAGATGGTAAACATCTGCACACTGGCAGGGGCCCTGGTTGAGATTCATCTTTAGTTCCTGAAGGCTTTGGAAGACTGCCATGGCTGTCACATCTCTGCAGAATATCTAGGCTTAGCCAGAGGGTGGAGGGTCTCCACTTTGGTGGCCTCAGGATTTAATCTTTTGTGGTGCTTTTTCCAGATGATGTGGTTCGTTGTGGTGTTGGTGTCATCAGGTGGTGACCTCGAGTTTGCACTGCAATAGTTTGCTGCAGAGTGTGAAGCAAACCAAATCTGAGATCATGGATCTCAGCTGGAAAAGGTGGAGTGCCTACTCCACCTAAAGGACAGGTTACTGTCCCGAGTGGAGGAGTATTTCGGGGTCTCGTTCAGGAGTGGAACACAAGATGGACGGACGAATTGGGGCAGCATCCACAGTGATGTGGATAGTGTACCAATCTGTTGTGGTGAAACTGTCACTTCATTGGTCATTCTATGTTCCTACCATCACTTATCGTTACGAGTTCTAGGTAGTAACATAAAGAGTGAGGCTGCTAATATAAGTGGCAGAAATTAGTTTCCTAATTAGTTTCCTCTTTCTGAAGAGCGAGTGGGCTCTCACTTAGAGAGAGAGTGAGGTCATCCGAGAGGGACTCGGATTAGAGCTGCCGCTCCTCCACATTGAAGGTGTATAAATGTAAATGTAGCTGCTAACTGAGCAATGATCGTGATGTGTCATCCACATCTGTGTCAAGAGTCATTAATCTATTGTCTGGTAATTATAATTTGAAATGTTTTATGATGCTTTTATTTGATTTATTAGCTACACAATCAGCAGCCTGGATGTTACCTAATATGGTAAACCAGCGGCTCATTTACACTCATTGACTGAATTTCCATCTTCCGTCCTTGTAGTCCTTCCTGTATCTGGCCTGGTATATGACCATGTCCATTCTGGGTCACTATAACAACTTCTTCTTTGCTGCCCATCTACTGGACATTGCCATGGGTTTTAAGACACTGCGTACCATTCTCTCCTCAGTCACACACAATGGCAAACAGGTGAGAACACTATATGAATATTATAAAATTAAACATTTGTCAATATTGAGTGAAGCTTGTGATATTTGCCCTTGTTTGCATTACAGCAGTCTTTTCTTGCCCCTTCTCCAGCTAGTGCTAACTGTTGGCCTATTAGCAGTGGTGGTGTACCTCTACACAGTAGTGGCCTTCAACTTTTTCAGGAAGTTCTACAACAAGAGTGAAGATGGAGAACTGCCAGATATGAAGTGTGATGACATGCTGACAGTGAGTATGACATGTATTAGACTGTAGTGAACCGGAATAATAGTGCTGGGCAGATGATCAAAACGACAGATAATTTGCATCACAGCATGTGTTAAGAATCAGTCAGTTTCACAAAAAAGTTATCTAAAATGAAAGAACAGGGCTATAGAGTCGGCCTTAAAATGGAAACATTACATATATAAATACTAACTTACACCATCGAGCCCTGCTCTCAGAATCGGTCCTAATTTAACACTGTCTGTGAAACTGGATTTAATAAAAAATTGTTTAAATTGAAAGGTTGTAGAACATGTTTAGCACCATCCTGTGCCTGTTCAGAGCAGGATGTCATTAGGTTGGATGCACTTACATTAGTTTATGCTAATTTCCTAGTTTATAACTAGTGACAGAACAGTTAATTTGCTGGAAAACAAGGTGACTAAAACTAAAAGTCAGTTTGAGGGGGTCCTGTTTGTATGGGCCCTTCAGTTTGATGAGCCAGAATATAAAGAAACTCAGAAAGAGATGAGAAACAAAGTAACTGACCTCTATCAGTCTGTCTGTCATCTAGTATCATCTGTCAATCTGTCGTCTATCATAGAAGGTTACAAAGCCATGTCTAAGGCTTTTTGGGATTCCAGTGAATAATAATAACTTTATTTATGAACAAGTGAGTCTTCAGCTTAGCTTTAAAAACCTCCACAGGGCATGCCTGCCTAATCCCACAAAAATGGGGCACAAAAAGAAAAAGCACGTTCCCCGATAGTTTTTTTTTTCTGGCTCTAGGAACTTTTAAAAGGCCAGAATCCTGGGATCGGAGAGCACGGGATGGAACATAAGGGTGCAAGAGATCAGAGAGGTATGAAGGTGCCAAACCATAAAGCCTTTTAGGTGAGCAGCAGGACTTTAACATCTGCTCGAACCTGACAAGGTAGCTGATGAAGGGATTTCAGTACAGGGGTAATGTGCTCAAATTTTCCAGTTTTAGTTAAAATGCGAGCAGCTGCATTTTGCACCATCTGTAAACCTCTAAAGCTTTTCTTTGGTAGCCCAGAAAGGAGACCGTTACAATAATCGATACATGAAGACACAAATGCATGGACAAGAACCTCTGCAGTGTCGCTTGATGAAACTTGTCTGATTCTGGCTATGTTCCTTAAATGATAAAAGGCGGTCTTTGTTATCTCTTTTACATGAGACTCGAAAGAAAGCACCATGTCGAACCACACGGCCAAGTTTTTAACCTTGTCCCTGCAATTTATGACATAGTCATCAATTTTCAAGATGAAATTTTGGGACAATATTGAAATTTTTGTGGTCCAATGACCATCAACTCTGTCTTATCAATATTAAGAAGCAGGAAATTATCCGATAACCAGCCCCTAATTGCAGATAGACACGATTCTAATTTAGACACTTCAGCACAATTTCCAATGGTTAAAGGAACATAAAGCTGCAGGTCATCAGTGTAACAATAGAAGGTTACATTAAAAGAACGTAAAAGAAGACCAAGACGCAGCAGATACAGAGAAAACAGCAATGGTCCAAGTACGGAGCCCTGAGGGACCCCATGTCCCACTGCACAGGTCTCGGAGAGATCATTTTTCAAGCTAACAGTCTGAGATCTCCCAGACAGGTAGGATCTCAGCCATGATAAAACATTTCCTATAACTCCAATAAAATCCATGGTCCACAGTGTCAAACGCAGCGCTTAGATCCAACAGTAATAAAACCGAAGTGCGATCATTGTCTGCATTTACCAGCAGATCATTTACCACTTTGACTAAAGCTGTTTCTGTGGAGAGATTTGGTCTAAGCGCAGACTGAAATGCTTCAAACAGATTGTTAGTTGACAGACGCTCAGTGAACTGCTTAAAAACAACTTTTTCAAAGACCTTAGACAAAAAAGACAGATGTGAGATGGGTTTGTAGTTTGCAACCATGTCAACGTCCAGTCCAGGCTTTTTCAAGATTGGCATGACCACAGCTGATTTAAAACAGACAGGGAAGACTCCGGTCATCAATGAAGTATTTAAAAGAAACAGAATGTAGGGTCCTAATACTGACCACAGTTCCTTTATAACCCAGGCTGGTAGAGGATGCAAAGAACAGGTTGTACATCGAGCTGCTTTTGCAACCTTAGTTAATCCAGACAGAGAAATAACCGTGAAGTCAGAGAACAGTTTATCAGCACCAACAGGCAAAGCAGCTGAGTAGTCTGACGAACTGCTCGAGGAGGGAGTGATCTGATTTCTAAGTGTTTCAGCCCTGTCTCTGAGAAACATAAGAAAGTCATGAGCTGTCAAATTAGAACAGGAGAGTTGACTTACTCTCTGTAAGTTGCGACACTGTGTTGAATAAAAGTTTTGAGATATGTTCATGGCTCATGATGAGATTTGAGAAATAATTTGCTTTCGCTGCAGACATCGAACATTGAAAAAAAAGACAATGGGTCTTTCCGAGCCTGGAGAAATCAAGTCTGGAAGATCGCCAGCGACGCTCTGCTTTTCTACAATTTCTTCTCAAATTTGAGAGCTCCTCATTTAGCCAGGGCATAGGGTTCCTTTTTTTCACATTTTAACTTCTTTACAATAGCAACAGAGTCCAATAGTTCAAGAAGTGCATTATTAAAATTCACAGTCAAAATGTCCACACATAACTCTGGGAAAAATGGGGTCCAACACATCAGGCAAATGTAATTTAACTCCAAGCAATGCTTCATGGCTAATATGATGAGATGATCTGAGGGGCAGTTTCCCCTCTCAGAAGCTGGAAATTTAGCAATTCAAATATCAAATAAAATTACTGAATGGTCTAAAATAGGTAAAACACAATTTTCAGTCACTGATACATTCAGTCCATAACACAAGGTCTAGGGTGTGGCCCTTACGTGTTGGCCCAGACACAAATTGTGTGAAGTTTAGGGAATCAATTACATTCAAGAAATCCTTGACCAGGGGTTTATCCTCACAACGTAGATGTACATTAAAGTCCCCCACTATAAGGATCCTTTCATAGTAAGCGATAAAACATGTCAAGAAGTCTGAAAATTCCGAAATGAACAAGTCGTTATATTTAGGTGGACGATAGATGACTATAATTAGAACCACGGGACAGCTTAAAGTCAGGAGATGGGTGAGAGCCATTACTCATAAATGAAATAAACATAGAACACCTGTGAGGCTTCTCAGGATGACTCAAATACTTTTTTGTACCCAAAGCTAATACTGGGATGTCTGGTATGCACTGCTGCAGTTCACTTTCTTGGCTGTGGGAAGTTGCTCCCATCAAGTTTGTCTCACTAAAACTTCATTTTTTGCTGTCTGTAAAGAGCACACACTTCCATTTATGGACAGAGAGCTTTGAGTCAGTAGTTTTAGTCTCGGCAGTGTTACCCTCAGGCAGTAAGAAGATTACTTATTTTGTCCACTTCTTTTTCAGGCATCTATTACGTTTTTGGGAATAGCAACAGTGCAAGTAATATAAATAATTATATGTTACTAACCTGAGCCTTTACTGTGATTTAAGCTCAATTTAAGACTATCTTTGGGGGTTACCTTATTTGGCTCCAGGAAGTCTATCCAAAATTGGTGAGCTGGATAAGGGCATTTGGAGTATCAGAATCAGCTGATATACCAGTTTCATGATAGCGGTGCCTACCTACCTGACCTATGCAGCACAAGCATCCATTGTTTAGCCAGTTTAAAAGAGACAACTTTGTGACATAGTAAAGTCTAACCAAAGATGTGGCCATGAAACAGAAATGGAACAATTATGATGAATTTAAATGTTGGAAGTGTAAGCCATTACCTATACTTAAGCACCTGTGTCATTAATGCAGGTCAGTGTGAGTCGGGGTGAAAGATAAGTGTATCGCAAAGCCAAACATTAGACCATCTTGTCAGTGATGAGAGACATGCCAAGTACAAACAGACTCAGCTTAGATGAGAATGTTTTCTGCTGCTAAGCCATCTGAAAGAAATACTATATAAGGGCTCTATGGTATTTTCTGAGGGTAGAAGGAAGCCTTCTGTCACCCGGAAATTTCAGGACACACAAACACACACTAATCCCCTATAGTCAGCCACCCATTGCATTCCATAGAGCTCTTTTGTGTCCTATTAGGGGCTAAGTGTTGCAGCTCGGCCTGTCTGTAGTTCAAAAAGGTGACAGGCGCTTAGTAGGATGGTGAGATGCACTAATGAACGGCACTGCCCTAGCAAGATTGGTCTCCTTCCTTACAATAAGGCTTATAGTAGCAAAAAATGGTCAGATGATGCGTTCCATGTGAAAGCAGAAGTCGGAATTTCCTGAATTTTTCAGTGTCCCCTCAAGTCAGATTTCCAGCTCTGAACATCGCATCAACCAACAGCCTTAATCAGCCCAACTTAACCATCCAACATGGAGCCACTGTATATAAACATTAGTAAAACTGTAAAACCTGTAATCTGTGCTGCTACAGCTGTTTATTTATGACTCGCTACATAAGCCATATGCACAGCACCGGGCAGGTTCTGTCTGCGAATGTGCTGCGGTGCTTTTAACACAAACATTGCGCTGTGTTGTTACTGATGCATTAATAGCTCTGCCTTGCTAAGATAGAACAAAACATTTTTTTGTGGTTTCGCATTGTTTTGCAACGCCTTCATGAAGAAATCTGGATGGAAGCATATGCTCTCCTAAAAACTGAACACACCTTTCAGCATTGATTTGGTTTCCTCTGTAGTCTGGAGGATGCATCATCCAAAAAGAATTTAAAATATTTATTTGTCCAACCACAGAACATGCTTTATACTTTCCCTCGGTCCCTGGTTTAATGAGCTTTGGTCCGCAGAAGGTAGACAGCAGCGTTTCTAGATCATATTCACATGTGGCTTCTTTGTAACCTGCAGAGTTGAGGGCACTGTGAACTGCATTCACTAACAATGATTTTTCAAAATGTTACTGGACCTCTACAGCGACTAGAATCATGCCTGTTTTACTGCAAAGAGACTTACAGATGTCATGTCTTCTGATGTTTCAGAAACATTAGTGTGTTCAAGCTGTTTGTGACAGTCATGGTTCTGCCCATTAAAAACCCAATGCAAAAGATTTGACCTCTGTGACCCCTGTACCCCCCTTCCTGTGTATCTCTCTCTCTGTTCCTCAGTGTTACATGTTCCACATGTATGTGGGAGTGCGAGCAGGTGGAGGAATTGGTGACCAGATCGAGGATCCAGCTGGTGATGAGTACGAAATCTACCGGATCATCTTTGACATCACTTTCTTCTTCTTTGTCATTGTAATCCTCCTGGCTATCATCCAGGGTGAGGCATCCTACACATACATGCACACAAACAGTTTAATGGAAACACAAGCAGTTAATTAGGCAACTATTAGCCAAATGAATACATTCTAATATTGTAAAGTAGAGTAAACACCACAGGAAGTGTTTGTTTCTATTCTATAATACAGAGTGCTGATTCAAATGTATAATTATTTTGAGAGCAATCATTTCTGGTTCTGTTTGGTTTCCAATATTTTGGTTGTTCTGTTTATTTCAAATTGACTAGACTAAATAATCGCGACGTCTCTCCAAAGTGGAGTACACTTGAACACCACCTTAAACAGTTTCCTGCTTGTAAATTCAGATAAAACTGAGCTTATTGTACTTGGCCTTAAAAACTTCAATGAAACATAGTGCCTAACCAGATACGAACTCTGGGGAAAGGATATGTGCATACTAAACAAAATATAGGACTGCTTTCTTTGCACAACATCTCTAAAACTAGAAATATTCTGTCACAGAGTGACGCTGAAAAACTATTTCGTGCATTTATTACTTCTAGGCTGGACTACTGTAATTCATTATTGTCAGGATGTCCTAAAAACTCCCTGAAAAGCCTTCAGTTAATCCACAATGCTGCAGCAAGAGCACTGACAGGGACTAGATATATTGTATTTCTGCCATACTAACGTCTCTTCATTGGCTCCCTGTTAAGTTCAGAACTGAATTTAAAATCCTCCTCTTCCCATAAAAAAACGTAAACATTACTTATTATTAAACTCTGCCTATCTTCCACAGTGTGCCTTTTATCTACAATAATACAAAAAAACAAGCGCAAACCCCAA
>NW_005187965.1:38958-41478 GCF_000239375.1 Pundamilia nyererei
ACTATCCTTCAAGGTTACAGCAAAAGCGCAAAGTCAATCTTATAATTAAAAGTCAGTTCTGGAAATTGTGATTTTAAAGAATCTTAATTATGCATATATCTACATTTGTCATTTTTAGCCAAGATGTGATCCAAAGTTAAAATATGATTGTCTAACTTTTTTTTTTTTGGAAAAAAATATAAAAATAAAACGTATGTGCATGAAGTCAGAGAACAGAACTAATGGCAAAACACAAGTGGCAGCTTTAATTTCTATTCAGCAAAAAGGTGAAAACAACAAAAAATACTATTCAATTGCAAAAGTGTGTGTAATACCTGCTGTGAGTAAAAGTTAGGGCAAATTGTTAAACCTAAATGGCATACTGCTTACTTAACGCAAGTGGTTAGGTCAAGAAAGAAAAGAGTGCACATAAGGGATGGACTGTTCCTGAACCATTTTATAAATGAACAATAGGTTTAATAACAGCAAGCTGGACAGGTATCCTGCACATACAATACACTATACTGAGGAAGAAAAATTTTAGTAAAACTATGAAATAAAATACATGGACCAAATACATACCTATGAGGCAGGTGATACATGGCTTCTGGTTTACCAGATGGACAACAAGATTGGCGCACAGGTCGGATGGTGTGAGTGTTCCAGAGATCTCTGTACTCGTCAAGCTCTTTTTGCAAGACATTGAGGAAGACATATCGTAGAAGGCATTTATGTTCATGACTGCCGTTGAAAAGATGCCTCTCCCTCAGGTCACTGAAGAGTTCAATCCAGAACTGAGTCCTAATGGTGGAATGACAAGGCATATAAAATTTAATAACACAAGTAATTCAATGTAATTGTCCTCTTTAAAAAAAAGTCGTAATCTTAAGAATATTGAAATGTGCGCAATTTCGTTCAAAGAAAAGCTTATTCACATGTTCTGAAGTGTTTCATCAATGCACTGCAGGAAAAAAAAGGAACTTCACACAAATAACAAAATTTAACAAAATGATTAATCCTTCTGTTATTCCTACATTTGGCGGTTGAACTTAAGAAAAGTTGTAATATACAGGTCTGTCCATATAAATGTACTATTTTGTTTCTCCATGAACACTGAAGCTGTTATCACTTGTTAGATACCACACAGAAATCCAAAAGCTAGTGAAAACATCAGTATTTTTTTTTTGGCACACAAAGTCGAAGAAATGTCTGAAACGAATGACCTCCTCTAACAAATTTCTGTCATGTTGGATCAATGTTCTTATATTACTCATATTACAGTTCTCAAATTTGAAGAAACCCTTGTTCTTTTATTTATATGACTCCCTACAGGTAAACTATTTGATCTAGATGTTAGTTTGGTACTACGTAGGCACACAAATTTGAATACATTTTACTCAGTTTTAAATACATCAATCTTTACTGATGCCATTGCCTCTAGGATTCATAATAATTTATTAAAATGTTGAATGTCAGTTTGTTTGTTGTTTTTTATAGTTCCTTTTTAGGACTTTTGTGGAATGTCTGAGTAGGATTTTCTTTTTGAGTGAGTTGTTTTAATACAAACAAATGTCACTGGTATACCAAACCATTTATTATATTTTTTGAAGCAGTTGTGCATCACATGAGAAAAATGTGTAGGTGACTATGTTTTTCTTTCTTTGTTTGTGACTGTAATTTAATATTTGAGTATAAAACCCCACCCACAAAAAAAAGTATATCGCTGACCACGAAACACCTTCAGAACCATTCAATTTTAGTTTCAGAATATATTTTAAAAGCCATGTACCTTTGCTTTCGGAACGAAGACCACCAACTTTCAATCCGTTGACTTGTAGTTGAGGTACCATACATATGACTGTGGGCTCCTGCAAGTTCATCTCCATGGTCTGATCTTAAAGCACAGTGAATGGCTGCCATTGTGCCATTTTCTGTGCCACAGTCTGTACAAAGGCATGCTGGAAGTTGACCAAACCGTGACAAGCACTCCATATAATATTTTGCAATGATACCTGGGTCATTATTTGAGCTGCCACAGCTGAGCCACATAACTTTCCTTGAAAATCCAACGACACATGCACTAATAGCAACACCAAAGGGCTTCAGCTTATCATAACCATCCACATGCCACACTCGATTTGGTCCTTCTGAAAAATATCCTCTTCGAACAAACCTGCGTTTACAGCTACGCTTAACACCATATGGATCTAGTCTTGAGAGTATGTGCATTACATCATTTCTTTTAACTTTCAGATTATACTTTTGTCGCAGTGTCTGATACATGGATCTGTAACCCAGAAGCTGACCTGAGCCTCTCAGTTCTTGTGTAACAGTGGAAATGACAATGTCAGTGGGAGTAAAGTCTGTCCTTCTAGTCATTCCAGCATCTTTTAGCCTCCTCTTTAATGTTCTCAGACTCATACAAATATTATGCTTGTTTTCAAGAAAATCCAGGATCACTTCATATGTATGGCCCTCAGAGAAATACTTATTGATGATGTCTGTGACTGAGACTGGGCCTAAGGTTGAAGAGAAAACATG
>NW_005187965.1:41498-44257 GCF_000239375.1 Pundamilia nyererei
GCAGCGTTTTCTTTTTGTAGCATTTTTCTTTTTGCAGTGCAGCGTTTTTCTTGAAGTTGCAGTGCAGAGTCTTTCTTTTTGCAGCGTTTTCCTTTTTGCAGCATTTTTCTTTTTGCAAGTGTTTTCTGAAGTTGCAGTCCGTTTGGCCTCTCAGGGCCACCGTAGGGAAAGCACTTGGATGTAGAAAAATGTGCTTGTATGAATGTGTGTGTGTGAATTAAGACATGTTGGATTGAACACGTGCAATAAAGTAGAAAAGCAGAATATATAAGACAAAACTGATTTACCATAATGAATTTTATTATTAAAATTAATGATGGCTAAAGAAGGTCAGTTAACTAATGTGAACTGAAGCAACAAGTGATAAAAAACAGAAATTAGACTTCCTCTTTAGTATTTAATAAAATGAGACTGAAGAGTGATTAAGAACAAAACAATTTTGGAAAGATAAAAAAAATCCTGTCTGCACAATAAAAAACCCCACTATTATTAACTATGTGTCACAATCAAACCCTTTTTTTCCCCCTGCATCATCACAAGACCACAAATTGTATGCCTACAATATTATGTTATACACATTTGGGACCTTATATATTAGGGTGACCATAGTTTGATTTCCAAAACAGAGGACACTTGGCCCACTCATGAGGACCTTTAATAATACTGTTTGCTTAGACAAAACATTAACATATTTAAACAATGCCTCCTCTGTGCAGTAAATGAATGGTGAAATAAAAAATGTCATATAGGCTTTTACTATTACTGTTATTGAAAAAGACAGCAATTAAAATAACACCCACTTCCACAGGAAACTAATCTTTTGCACAGTAAAATCTATCAAAACTGAAATTTCCTCCACTAATTTATTTATTTATTTATCTATCTAAAGTTGTTGTTTTTCTAATTACAGGCAATAGCCCTATGACTATTTTAATAACCAGTTTTGTAAAAGGGTGTGGTCACAAAAACGTGCACACATGGGGCTGCAGTCTGCCTTCACAAAGTTCTTTTGTTACTTGTTCTTTTGTTACCCTCAGACTTCCGGACATGGCTCTCTTAGAATAGCCAGTGTGCATGGACTCATCCGTGTTTGCCATTACACACTTCAGCATCATTGGGCAGTGATTTTCAGGTTCCTTTTCACATGTAATGTACAGCTGGCCACTACACTCTTTGCAAAAGCCTCTGATTTTAATAAAACAAGTGAGTGAAGTTGGTCCCCCCACCTTCTTAAAATCCAACAAAAGTGGTATCAAACTTTTGTGCTACGTTTGTGCTGGTTTGTGCTGCAAAAAATTTCGTTTGTGCTACTATTATTTTAAAGATATTAATAAAAAATTCTAGAGGTCATCAAAGGTCAACCAGCCCCCCCATATTTGTGGAATCAAACAAATGGGTGTCAATCAACTGTGCTACGTTTGTGCTGGTTTGTGCTGCTAAAATTGTCGTTTGTGCTGCTTCTGTTTTAAAGATATTAATGAAAATGTAAAGGTCAAAAGGTCAACCAGCCCCCCCACATTACTCAAATCCAACAAAAGTGGTATCAAACGTTTGTGCTACGTTTGTGCTGGTTTGTGCAGCAAAAATTGTCATTTGTGCTGCTATCATTTTAAAGTGAAGTTGGCCCCCCTACCTTCTTCAAATCGAACAAAATTTATGTCAAACATTTGTCCTGCAAATTATTTTGTTTGTGCAGGTTATGTTTCCCTAATTTTATAAACATGTACAGTGAGAGAGAGATGTTACATCTGTCTTCACTTGCATCCCAGTCATAGAAGCGTTAGAGGTAGTTCATGAGAGATTACAGGATCACCCCAACCTCAGCAACAGGACCACTCTCAGCACTGATCAGTTGTGTTTGCTTTTGGAACTGTGTCTTAATTCCACCTATTTTGTATAAGGGTCAGTACAGGCGGAAACCTAGGTGTGCCATGGGTTCCCACAGGCCCCTGGTCAAAGTCACCAAACCAGTTCGTAAGCAGGTACAGGTGTGGCCAGAAGGGTCCTCAGAGGCACTGCTTTTCCACCACAGGCTGCCACACACGACAAAACCACAGACTTTCAGGAATATACAGAAACTTTTACTACCTGCATCCCAAAATGCATCGATGATGTCACAGAGACCAGGTGTCACGGGTTGCTTAGAGGATCCACTCGCAGGACTCATGAGTAGCGTTTAAATAGAGATGGTTTATTTACATATCTTCACCAAGTGTATGGACAGACAGTGTGGGGTTAGTACTATATGCAAGACGTGAGGGGCAGGGGTCCAGGGCTCCAGGGAAAAAGGGGAAATCACACACGTGCTCAGTTCAACCTCTCTCTTCTCCGCTAGCGACCAGTCACTCCTTCCACACTCCACACGGGGAAACACGGGGAATCTAGGAACAAAGAAACACTTGTTAAGTCTCTGAGACAGAGGCACAGGAAACTTGAGCTAGACATGTACTGACTAGAGCCTTCACAACAATCCAGCGTTGATCAGCTGATATCCTCCTTCTAATATACCAGCTGGTCCGATGAGGCCCAGGTGATCCCAATCCAGGAAGGCATGGACCGAGGGCATGAAGCCGCCATGAGTTCCGCTCGTGCAAAACAGGGCAGAGAAGGAGAGAGGGGGAGAGAGAGGGAAAAAGAGAAGAGAAGGAGGGCTGGGAGTGGAGAGATTCTGATCAGCACCCTGCCGATCCTGCAGGTGGTGACACCAGGCCTATCACTGTCCGGGCCAATCAGAAACCATGGCTCACAGGTAGGGATGG
>NW_005187965.1:44277-47580 GCF_000239375.1 Pundamilia nyererei
GGACGGGGCTGTGGCCCCCCCACACCCTCTAGCAGATCATTACATGAAGGAACCTTTTAAATACAAGCGCGTCCATGCTCACAGGTGTACACACGGGTGCTCACACACACAAACGACAACATTTTTGGCTCCTACCTCAAAGCACACTGTGTTCTGTTGATCTTATGTGCTGCACAATAATGTTTAATATTTAGTATTTACTGTTATATTCCTATAGATCATCATGATGTTGTTTATTATGTTGCTCTTTTTTTTCTTCTGCTTGTTTTCTCTTTTTTCTTTCTCAACAGGTGATTGATAGATGTATTTTTTGTTTGCTTATTTTGTTGGTTTTTGTTTTTTGCCCTTTATCCCCGTCCCTCTTCCCCGCTGTTTTTCTTTCCCTCTTTCTTTTTCCCCAGCCAAATCTGTCCCGTATTTAGCAGGTTATAATAAAATAAAATAAAATAAACAATAAAAGGTGAATCAAATAGACCATTACGGCAAGGCTGGGATAAAGTTCCTAACAAGCTCACACTCTGATGGCCACAATTCTCAGTTTGTTTCTAAATCTTGTCATGGGTGAAATCAGTCTTCTCCTTCGCAGTTTATTACAGGCAGAGTCAAAACATATACCAAGGCTACAAACACATTTGGAAAAGATGGTTGCAGGTTATGTTTCAACAAAATTTGTAGCATTGGACAATTTGGGTCATTTCATCAGCTAACTTCTGATCTAAATCAGATGGGTATGAAGCACACAGTCCATCAGCAAGTTCATATCTTGAGCCTCTATTTCTAGTAGAATCTTAAACTTTTCATCGGCGCTGCGGTATGTAGTCAACCTGCTTTCACTTTGTGCTTTGTAGATTATCTGCAAACACTTTGTGCGTCTTTCTCTGCTAAGGTTCATCTTTGTTTGAAAGGCACACACTGGGCCTTTCAAACAAATATCTTTGAAAGTGGTGACGAACAGCAGATAATTGATCCGTGTCCCTTTTAGAAACACACATACAATTAAACACAGACTGCTGTGAACCTCTAAACATGTCAGTGTAACAACAGAACGTACTCATATGCTTCTGTGTTCAGCTCTGGGAGTAGAGGCAAGCCAAACACTGTTCAGTAAAAGTATTTGGACTTGTTTTGTAATAAAAACTCCTCAAAGTCCACTGATTCAAACATAACTGAACACTAATTTCTACGTGAACTGCATGTGGGTTTAATCTGAGCCTATGCAATAAATAAATAATAATAAATTCACCGATGGCTCAGACCTGACTGAGTTCCTACATTACCTTCATGTTCAAATGCATCTACTCACCATTATTATTAAGTATCCACCAGGTGTCAGCATTAGCCTAAACAGAAATGATTGAAGCCCTCATCCTGAGTCCAACCCCAACACTGAAGATGATTTATAATTGTAACTTTATTTGCTGCTTACAGAACACAAATACACATTTAAATGAATACATGAATAAACATAATTTATTCAACAATTAAATAGGTTGATTTTGTGGTGTGTAGTGTCTGTAATTATAATACTCTAGGCCAGGGGTCAGCAACCTTTAACACCCAAAGAGCCATTTGGACCCAGTTTGAACGGAAAAGAAAACACTGGGAGCCACAAATACTTTTTGACATGTAAAATGAAGATAACACTGTATATATAGTTTTTTACCTTTATCCTTTGTATAAGCAACTATAGTGTGTTGCTTATAAAATCCATGAAGTGCTACAGAGAAAATTAGGTTTTATTGAAGTAATGAACACATTTTGAACTTCTTGAAAAAATTATAACAAAAAGGAAACAGTCCGAGTTGAAGGTCTCCTTCAAATGAAGGAAAAAGCTGAACTTAATTATCCATGTAGCAAACAAAAAATGCGGTGAGCCGTCATGCTTATATTGCCTTTGGACTTGTAGAGCATGTAGCGGAGCCTTGACCTGAATTTTAAAAATAAATTGGAAAACAGCAAATATGTCACTAAACAATGAAAAATACATATTTGCAAAATATCTGCATCATTATTTATTTGACCTGGTTAATGGGACTTCTGCTCCTGAACCTGCGTCTGCAAATCGGGGCGTTGCAAAGTCACTTTCATTTACGCAGGACTGTAAGCTGTCGTCTGTGAGGCGTGAGCTGTGTTTGTTTGTAACATAGTTCATGGTGGAGAATAGCTGCTCACATACGTGTGTGGATTTGAAGATCGACAGGACTCCAAATGCATATTTCTTCATGTTTATGTGTCGGGGATGGCATTCCATATTTCCAACACGAGTTTGTCCGGTCTTGGAAGGTTCTCCATATCACTCCATTTGTGATTCTGAACAAGAGTGGCCTTCTGATGGGCAACATCTTCAAGATCCTCTGTCAAGCGTTTGAATTCGGACACCCTCATATCTTTATCAGCTATGTCAGCCAGCTCCAGCTCCAGATCAGGTTGACTTACACCTGAAAATCCAGTCACATTTAACAGGGATGGATCGATGTTCAGGGGAGTGACGGGGAAGGATAATGTGGGTTTTCCCTCTCTGAATTCGTGGAATTATTTCCCAAATAATTGTGGTAATTGCAGACTGCCAATGTTCTGAATTTATTACCTTGTAAGCTTGTTTGAACTCCCTTAAAGAGGGGAAGTGAAACAGTGTGCCTCTCTGTGAATCTCTGGTTAAAACTGTCAGTTTGCACTCAAACGCTAACACCTCCTCCAGCATGTGTAACGCTGTGCCTCCTCTCCCCTGAAGAGTTGTATTCAGCTTCTTCAGGTTCGCTGTAATGTCCACAAAGTGCAGCTCTTTCGCCACGCTGGCTGTTCCAGCTCAGAAAAGTCGAGCCACAAAGCCCCTGTGCCCTCCAGTCATACTTGGTGCCCCATCAGTAGCAACTGACACTAGGTGGCTTGTGTTTATTTCTTTGACTCTTAAACAATCATCACAGTCTCACAGATGTCCTCCCCCCGTGTCTGGCATTTTAGTGCTATCAGCGAAGAGATGTTCTGAAATCTTAATAAATGATTTCTTCATATATTCTCTGTCCGTGAACGACTTCCCAAGCCTGACTATTTCCTGAGCGGCCACAAAACTTGCATATGTAGTTGAATTTGCAGACTTCATCCACTTCTTGAATTGATTTTTCCACAGATCAGCCTTCCACATCAATACCAAAATGGCTTTTTTCTCTCTTCGCCCTCTGGATATTTTTCAGCAAAGGCTGTGTGTTTATTTCTAGTTCATGCATTTATTACTTCCAGGCTGGACGACTGCAATTCATTATTATCAGGAAGTCCAAAAAACTCCCTGAAAAGCCTTCAGCTAAT
>NW_005187965.1:47600-50127 GCF_000239375.1 Pundamilia nyererei
GTGTGGCCCCGCCCCCTTGCTTGGTAGCAGAAGTATGGCAGCCCACACATCCCAAACATGTCTGTGTATGGCATTTTTGCCTTTTGACGATAGGAACGAGCAGTGTTGCTGTGCCTGGGCGAAAAGGGAAAAATAAATAACTACATGATAGCAGCCCATAGCATGTGCTGTGCTGGCTAGAGAAGCTGACACTTGCACGGACTGCTTTGTTGCCAACACGAACTAGGCAGACCGTGCTTGGTTTTCTGAAAGCATTTAACTGGCCCACCCCTCCCCCATCTCATGCCTCCAAAAAATGCCTGCCACTGCTGTGGACACCAGATAGGCAGGCCATGAGCTGGGTCCCCTCCCACACCTGTTGCTGATTCACTGCTGGCCCCTCCCACAGCATCCCTCCCATGGCTCCACCTCTGTGAGGCCTGGGCCGGTGTTGGTTGACTATCAGGTGGTGGATGTTGAAGAAGCTTCCATCCTCTCCTCCGGTGTTGCCGCCCTGTCCCTGGGCTGCCCCTTGCTGGTCCCTGTGCACAGTGTCGGGTGAGATGGGTCCCTTCAGCTCTTGATTGAAGCATCACAGGTGTGGGAACTAGCCCTTCCTGCAGTCCTGTCTAGTAGAGTGGACCTCAAGGTTGATGTCACGCAGCCTCACCGCCTCCTATCTCAGGTGCCGCTGCTGCCTGATTGGTCTGGTGGCAGGCGATTGAGTGCCATTCCTCCCTTCGGGCCTTCCCTGGGCAGGGTGGCATGCCCTAACAGGGGCGTAAGGGTTACTTATGCCCTGATGGCGGCCATATTGTCACTCCCTCTGTAGGGATGAAGCTTGACATGTCAACTGCAGGCAGTCTGGGGACACGGAGAGCCCTCCCCCATCCTGTGCCTCTCAGGCTAAAGTGAGGATGATGGCTGCATGGCCCCGCCTCTGTGAGGCCTGGGCTGGTGGAGGTTGATTATCGTGAGGTGGATGTTGAAGAAACTTCTATCCCCTCTGGCTGCCACTGGAGTGGGGCCCGGACGGGTGAACCCATGTCTGGGTCGCCTGATTCCGGGCCCCTCCCACAGCATTCCCTCCCATGGCCCCGCCTCTGTGAGCCCTGGGCTGGTGGATGTTGATTGTCAGGAGGTTGATGTTTATGACGCTTGGCTCGGGTCAGACGACCAGGGTTGCCTGATGGAACTGTCTGTCTACCCTGGGGCCACCTCGCTGTGCTGAGGGGCCTATGCAGGCGTGTGGAGATGGCCGTGTTCAGGTGAGGCGGGGAGGACTCGGAGCCTGGGCTCAGCTGTCCTCAAGCCGCCCTCCTCCCTCCTGACATCCTTTGAATTGGGCCTAGTGGCCAGCACTGCTGCAGGCTGCGTTCCCCTGGCATATTGCCCACGCTTCGCCGGTTTATACACCAGTTATGCCTCGCTGACGCCTCGGCCAGCGGTTAACAATTCTCCAGCCTGCAGCGCTGGCTCTCTGTCTGGCAGATTGCCCAAATGTTGCAGGTCTACGTGGCTGGCAGGGCCTGCTCAGTGAGCTGACACCCTCGGCGAGTCACCTCCCTGGCTGCACTGCAGCTGCAGGCTGTCTTCCCTTGGCGTGTTGCCCGCATTCACAGCTTGCGCGCCAGTTGGACCTCACTGCGGCGAGTGAGCATTCTCCAGCCTATTTTAGCCGGGTTCTTTCTGGCATATCAGCTGCTGCAGCTACTGGCTGTGTTCCCCTGGCGTATTGCCTGCATTCGCCGGTTTACTCCCCAGCTGGACCTCGCAGTGTCTGATTCTTCAGCTGGCGAGTGAGTGTTCTCCAGCCTGGAGCATTGTGCATGAGTGTCTCGTTCTCAAAGTTCACTCTTGTTGCTCCCCTGTCTGCGGACAGTGCTAGCGACCGCTTGGCCCCTGGGTGGACCTTCGGGTTAAGTCCCCGCTTGGCCTTCAGCGGGCTAGACTGCCAGTGGGCAGTTGGATCTGTCTGATACATCAGCCAGCAAGTGAGTGTTCTCCAGCATGCAGCACTGGCTCTCTGTCTAGTGCATTGCGCCTGTGTCGCGAGTCACATGGCCACCAGGTGCCCGCTCAGTGAGCTGACACTTCCCAACTGACCGCAAGTGTCTCGTCAGGCCCACTCTTGCTGGCCCCCTGGTTGCGTACAGCGCAGAGTGTCTGCTATACCCTGGTGATGAACCTTGGGTTGCTCCCCTCTTGGGCCCTCAGTGGCCTGAGCCACCAGCCCCTCCCTGTCGTGGATGGTGCAGGTTGGCCGCTCTACTCCTGGGACAGGCCCTGGGCCTTAACCTACCTCGGCCATCCATTGAGTGGCCGAGCTGCTGCGGCAGGCTCTCTTTCCCTGGCACTGTGTCACTGCCTAGTGCTAGGCGGGGATCTGTTATGACTCGGCTTCTCCAGCAGGCGGCTTCGACTTCCCGTCTGGAGCATTGTCCGCATATCGCGGGTTCCTGTCTCGGCGATAGCCAGCTGCTGTGCTTGAGTGGCTTGGTAGGCTGTGCTCCCCTGGCGTATTGCTCACGTTCGCTGGCTTACACGC
>NW_005187965.1:50147-51965 GCF_000239375.1 Pundamilia nyererei
GAAATAAAGCACCGAAATGTGCACTGCTTTTCGGTCTGGTTACTATCGTTTATGTCAGAACCGGTGCCATCATGGCACCGGACACCGGTACCCATCCCTACTCACAGGTCAGGTTTAAATGCTCCTGAGGTTGAAAAATGCAAGCCTTCAGAGCCAGTGGTGAGTCAAAGAACAGCAAGGGCAAACTTGTCATGTAGCATCAGCTACAGAAAAGCTTCAGCGACTGCCGGGTGATTTTTTTACCCGATATAATATAAAAACAACAAAATGTACTTGACATCAAAATATAACAACAGATGACAAATTAGAGTGGTCTTCTTTTATTTTCATGTCTAACAAAATGAAAAAGAAGTGTCATGGGGGGACCCTAAAGCAATGCCCCCAAATTACTGAAAAGTTAGGAATTCGAGAATAAAACATTTCTAAAAAAATAAATAAAAAATGACGCTGTAAAGTTGGGTCTTTGGTCCACCCATTCCTGAGACTTTGAGACTTCCCTGGTGAAGGCACAGTCTCCTCAACACAAAACACAACACAACAAGAACATCAACACACTTTTTGGTGGGTAAAAATTGACTAAAATATTTTTTCATTGTATGAATTTCCTTGGAAATCACCATTTTGTGATATTTATTCATAGCCACTGCACTAAAGAAGGATAACATGCAAATTCCAGGACCACTCTTATTTACCCAATCCTTATGTGCAGTAAATAGACACAGGGTAGTAATGGCATGGACACACTTCCTCTCCAAGCCTGTGGGGCAGTCAGCACACCTCAATAAGGGACTACTGCTTTCTGCTGCCACTTGTCCTGCCTAAT
This sequence comes from Pundamilia nyererei, assembly GCF_000239375.1. Classification (NCBI taxonomy): domain Eukaryota; kingdom Metazoa; phylum Chordata; class Actinopteri; order Cichliformes; family Cichlidae; genus Pundamilia; species Pundamilia nyererei. The sequence continues at coordinate 50,971 of NW_005187965.1, forward strand.
TATTTGCAGCTAACATGAAAAATGAATAAATTTGAGTCTAGTGATTCTCATCAAGAAAAACACAAAGACTTGGAGGCAGACCTTTTCTTGAGAATTGATTGGTCAGCGTGATTTCATACCTGTTGATCGCTAATCTGGATTTCATAACCTTCTCCGGAGTAAGTAAGGTTTGCATCATACATTACCATGGCGATGTAGTGTGGTAAAAACCAAAGAACCACCTTCATGATAACCCAGAGTTACCCTAAACCCTAAAGTTACCTGGATAAATAAAATCTTGCAGGTCTCAGACTATATGAACCAGACCGGCAATTTTGAAAAGGGCCATTCAGCTTAGTTATTCTGTTAAAAATGTGCTTCGCTCACATGCTGTGTATGATTACAACCATACAAACACTGCACTCAGAAAATATAGTCAATATGTACAAAAGTTTAAAAAATTAAACAAAACCAACAAATACCTCCACCCCACTCACACATGCACTCACACAAATCAGATGTTAATCTAATTTTATTTTTATTTTAAGCAGACTTTCAAAAATTATAATAGACAGCTGGTGCTCTAATTTTACCAAAACAGTTTAGCTCTTTTTAAAGTAATGTTACTGTATCATAGCCCTTAATTGTAATAATATTATTAATAGCACCTCAAGAATACTTTTGCCCTCTAAACATGCATGTGTAAAAACCAGATATGTAGTTTGGAATCAGACCTGTATGAGTAATATATGTATTTGGAGGGCACCCACATCTCAACTAAACAAAAGAGGTGGAATTTAAGGTCGTGTGTTTGTCTGCATGTTTTCTGAACTATGATTACTTATTTAAGTAATCTCAAGAACAGAAAATTATGTAAACTGGAGATGTCCTTCTCAATAAATAAAATTGAATTGAATGATGTCAGAGTACTCTGGAGGTCTACATGGATTTGGAACTGTCAATGGAAAATTGTATTTAGTAGTCAGTATAATCTTTTAGTGATATAAGTTTGCTTA
>NW_005187965.1:51985-54362 GCF_000239375.1 Pundamilia nyererei
CTGGCGTATTGCTCACGTTCGCTGGCTTACACGCCAGGCGGACCTCGCTGTGACGAGTGAGACTTCTGCAGCCTAGTGTAGCCATTGTTCTGTCTGGCGTGTTGCCCGCAGTGCGCGGTTCACACGACCAGCGGGGTTCCTGTCATTGCTCGAGTGGGGCAGCTTCTCGGCTCTGACTCCAGCAGCAGTGCGTATTGCCCATGCTTCCCCGGTTTACGCGCCAGCCGGACCCCGCTGTGTCTGATGGTCAGCCAGCGAGTGAGTGTTTTTTCAGCCTGTAGCGCCAGGCTCCCTGCAAGCGGTTTGCCGGTTACACGGTAGCTGTACCTCGCTGTGTCTGATACACCAGCCAGTGAGTGTGTTGCGTTCCAGCCTGTGGCGCCAGCTTTGCATGAGTGTCTCGTCCCTGAGTTCACTCTTGCGGCTCCCCTGTCTACAGATGGATGCCTGGCCCTGGGGCGACCTGCGACTCACGTCCCTGGCTTGGCCCTCCGCTCTGGCAGCTGCTGTGTTCCCCTGGCGTGTTGCCTGCATTCGCCGGCTTACGTGCCAGTCGGACCTTGCTGTGTCTGATATGTCAGCCAGCGAGTGTGTGTTCTCCAGCTTCTTTAGCCAGTCTCTTCTGGGATATGAGCTCCTGTGGCTGCAGGCTGTGTTCCCCAGCGTCTAACCCTAACCCTTTGTGTCTGACCTCGAGTGTCTCGTTTACGAGTTCACTCTTGAGGCTTCACTTCGCCAGCCGTCGGACCTTGCTGTGGCGAGTGAGAGTTCTCCAGCCTGTAGCGCCGACTCTCTTGGTTCTCTTCGAGAGAGATTATCTCTCCACCATCAGGCCGCACGGAAATGCGTTCCGATCAAATTATTACCGGTGTCACGTCTGCACAGCTGCTTTATATGTGAGCTGTGGGGCGTGGCCAGGCGAGACGGACTGTCTTAAAGAAGTATCCACACGCCACGGTGCATGGTTCAAGTGCACTGCAGACCATTTCCTGTGTATCATTCCTCCTCAGTCACTCTGCAATCCCATCTGTGTCCCTAAATTGGATAAGTGGAAGAAGATGGATGGATGGAAGTTCCACAGGTTTTGTTAGTTGTCTAAAATTCTAAAGCAGTTACATGAGGGTGTTTTAGCCTACTATAGACCAGTTTTCAGCATTTCTTTCAAAAATTGAATTATTGATTTGATCATTGATACAGGAACGGCTCTAATTGAAGCTTTTAATCAGGATTTAGACTTCATCATAGCACATCAATCCACCTGAAGGTGGAAGCAATCCCATTCAGCTTGTCCTGCAGCAGAACTGGGCTAATGATATTAAAAGCTGAACTGTAGACCACAAAAAGTAGCTTGGCACAAGTTCCTGCACAGTTCAAATGTTGGATGAAGTGCAGTGCATTGATAGCACTTTCTGTTACAGCTCTGTAATAAAGGGATAATAGTAGGGTAACAAGGAAGAAATATGAACATAATAATGTTCTTACCCATGGTAGTTTCTATGTAACAAGCAGGAAACAGAGCTACAAAATACAAAACTGCTTGTTTCCATTTGATAAGATATTAATAACCTATTAATGCTAACTTAAAAAACTGACCATTACCTGGAAATATCTCTGGTAGTTTCTATGTAATAAGCAGGAAACAGCTGCAAAATGCAAAACAGATTGTTTCTATGTAATAACCTATTAATAACCAGGTGATAACCTTTTAAAACACACTTAAAGAATTGTAATGAGTACCACAAAACACCTGTGGCGGTTTTCGGTAATAAGCAGGAATTTAAAACTATTGTCATGATGGGTAAAGTAAAGTAAAAGTAAGTAAAATTTTATTGATAAAATTTCAAGATAAAAATCACAAAGTGCTTGCTCATAGGGGGGTCATATGGATCATAAGGGAAGCATGAAAAATGTAAACAGAATTGGTAGAACTCCATAACTGACCATAGTGTGTGAAGAGGACTCTTCATTTTCATGGAAAAACTGGAGTCTATTAGATAGATATGATGCAAACCACTGCAGCGCAGTACGTGTAATACCTACAGCGTTCTCTAATCGCTCTAATAGAATATTATGGTCAACAGTATCGAACGCTGAAATGAGGTCTAGCAGGACAAGCACAGAGATAAGTCCACTGCCAGAGGCCGTAAGAAGATCATTTGTAACTAGCGATGGGTATCGTTTAGGTTTTATCCGATACCGGTGCCAAACCGGTACTTTTGAAACAGTGCTTAAATGGTGCTCGAAGCGGTGCTTAAACAATGGAAAACACAAACTTTGTCCTAAAACCTCTCATGTTTAGCTGTTCTTTTTTTTGTAAAAAGATAACAATGTTAGCCTTTTCTTCAGCTATAGGCCATATATGGTTTCACTCTATCCA
>NW_005187965.1:54382-56396 GCF_000239375.1 Pundamilia nyererei
CGGAGGTTTCTTCCTGTTAAAAGGGAGTTTTTCCTTCCCACTGTCGCCAAAGTGCTTGCTCATAGGGGGTCATATGATTGTTGGTTTTTCTCTGTATCTATGAAGCGCCTTGAGGCGACTTTTGTTGTGATTTGGCGCTATATAAATAAAATTGAATTGAATTGAATTTTGACATTTGACCTTTTATTGTTAGCCAGTCTCTCTCCACAAATTAGGTATACTGGTAGGCCACTCTTGTCAGACGTAAATGCAAATGAATCTGCCCAGGCATCATTAAATGTTCTATTTTCTTCAGATATTTTTCTTTTCTTACATTTCTCCATACTTGGCCTACCCGGGGTTGAAAGTCTCGATAAATGCACAGCGTTTTGGCAGGTACACCGGCTTCCACGTTATGTGACGCATATTTTGATATATAACTTCAATATAACTTTATTTTAATATTTCAAGATCACAATAATCTTCCAGTTTAGAACTACAATTTAAAAAAGTAAAATACACTTCAATTAAATACTTATCATTTATTGTCCCAAGCTACGCGGAGCTGCAGTATAAGGATGAAAGAGCCACATGCGACCCCTGGTCTATACAGACAATAATCCCCTCACATAAGTGATGAGTACTGCAAAGGCGAATGCAGTAGGTCACTCCTGGGTAGGTGAGCTGGCAGATTTCAGGTTTGATGTCAAATGTCATGCTGGGGAAGGTGAACTGAGACTCATTCTCTCGGTTTCCACTTGACATTGACACCTACTTCACAAAGTGTACTGAAGAGCTGACAAGAGAGGCCATTCAGGCTACATGGGAGGGTTGTGAGTCTGCAAAGAGACAAGATGCTGCATATGTCGCTGCCTTGTGAACATGTCACCATTGCAGCCTGTCACAGTGACCTGGTAAAATCCCAAAGGAAGGATCCCTCTATCAGTACTTATCAAACTGAAAGAAACAAAATCAGTAATAACTAATGATGGCAGAAGGAGAGCCAGTGGCCCTGTGAGAAAGCTTATGCACGAGTGGGGAAAGCTTCATATGGAAAATCCGCTGCAACATCGTACAGCAGCTCAGCGAAGGCAGCTTGTGCTGCCAGCACAATATCGTTTCCTAGTGCATAAGGAGAAGCCACTCTTAAGAGCATCTGCAGGCAAAGAGCAGCTGGAAAGAGCATCTGCCTCAGATAGTACATGCATACAACTGCACCAGACATGAGGCAACAGGCTTTTCATCCCACTACCTCATGTTTGGTCGACACCCCCATCTCCTAGTAGACTTAATTTTTGGCCTGTTAGCCAGAGATGGGACTGAAACACCTCAGAGCTATGCAAAAAAGTGGGCTTTGTGGATGGAAGAGGCTTATCGTACTGCAGCTGAGAACAGCCAGCACTCTAGTGCAAGGGGTAAGAAGAACTATGATCATCACACACAGAACACAGTCACTCTCCAACCTGGTGAGACAGTGTCCTAGTCTGTAACATGAGTGGAAAATTGAGACCTTACTGGGAGCAAACTGTGTATGTCGTCAAACAACAAGTGAGTGACAGTCCCATTTACAAAATGTGTTCAGAGACGTAATGTGTTTACTTCATAGAAATCTCCTACACCTCGTGCAAGACCTACCTGTTGACCACTGGGGGACCACTTCCACGTAGAGGGAACCAAAAGAAAAGAAGTCATCGTGTTGGGAGACGTGACTGGATGGAGACGCCTGAAAGCAGTGACAGTGAAAACTCTGAAACAGCCAGAGTACAGTACTGTCTTAGAGTATCACCACAAGCTCAGCATCAAACAGTGAATCTGAGAGCAACATATCAGCCGCAGAGGAATCCAGAGAGAGCCCAGAAAACAAATACACATATTATATGTCTGTCAAGTGTCCTCTGACTGTGAGGTGCCCACACTTGAAAAAGACCAGACTTTGAATTTCACTCAACTTTATTTAGATAGGTAGGTAGCAGCAGGTAAAAAACCTTTCAACACAAAATAAAGAACATTTCATTAACCATTCAGATAAATCATA
>NW_005187965.1:56416-58658 GCF_000239375.1 Pundamilia nyererei
CTGCCCTTGCTAGCAAGAAGTTCTGTGTGTTTCTCTTCTCTGAGTCTTTACTGAAGAAGTGTTTTAGAACATTTTCCCTAACATTTACATAACACCAGAGAGTGTGACATCACAGCATTGTACATTGCATAACTAGCATACCTGTAATGACATGAAGTTATAAAAAAAATAATCAAATTATCTTGGTCATAGCTTCTTTCTGATAACTGTAGATACAAATCGGCAGTGTGCATTATAATGACAAAAATATAACTCACAGAAACCCCTGATGTGATGTGGAGGAGAAGTACAAATACCTGGAGACCATATACACAACAGACTGAATTGGTAGACTAAAAGAGAGGCTGTATACAAGAACCTTTTGGGCAGGCTGTTTTTCTTATGTTTTTCTTATGGAAGCTTGTGTGCACCAAAATGTTTAAGATGTTCTGTCAATTGAGGTGAGTGCAGTGCACTTTGCTTTGATCTTTTTGGGGAGCTGGATTGGAGCTGGTGACACAAACACTGGGAAAACTGATCGGGAGAGCTAGCACTGTGATTGGCAGCACTTCTGAAGCTGTGGTGGAGAGGAAGTCACTGAACAAACTGCCATCCATCATGGATATTCCTGGCAACACCACCATGTAAATCTTTAAAAGAGTGATTCAGGTCTGTTGCGCCAAAGATACAGGAAATGCACCGATTTCTGTGACTAGAATCATGTCTGTTTTTAATACAGTTTCCTCTGAGGACTTGAAGATCACTGACATCATCACTTTTAACCTCATTGTTTCTGCAGAGAAATTTCTCCAGAGTCTCTGAAACATTTGATGACTGTAGAGGATGAACTATTTCAAGTCTTCACATCTTTATACTGAGGAACATTATTCTGAAATTGTTGCACAATTTGTTAATGGAGTTTTTTGCAGATTGGTCAAGCTCTGCCCACATTTCCTTCAAAACAACTCTGCTTTCTAAGAAGCCCTTTTAATATCAAATCATGTTACTGACCTGTTGTCAAGTAACCTAATTATTTTCAAAATGTCCTTCCATATGTTTCTATTTTAGTACCACTTATTTTTCCAGCCTTTTGTTGCCCCATCCCAGATGTTTTGAAACATATTGCTGATCAAATTTGATCTTTTTAATGATTGATGAATGTATTTACATTTTACACAGCAGCCCCATATTTTCATTACTGGGTTAGTACAATTTATCTGTCTGGGAAAAAATAATCTGTTGTTTAATGTTAACATTTTCTTCACAACACAGAGCACACACTAACCCACTTTATGTACAATACACTGTGGTTTAAAGAAATGAACATATATAGTGGGATTAGTATAAACTGTGACAAGGATTGGTATGGAATAGACTGACATAAGCAATCACTTGGCAGCAAGGTTGATTTGTAATGAATTAGTGTGGTCGGCACTTATTCTTTTTTGATTGGGTGACAGAAGTTGAAGGTAACCGTGGGAGAACCCTGCATTATTTTAAGAAAACTGCATTTTAAACACCGTCACAGCTGGCACTGATCGGCGGAAAAACGCCGTTTTTCCCGGGACTCAGCTGTGTGACGTAAAACGCGGTGTTCAAAAGCTGGTTAAAACGACATTATTTCCACCTCTCGGAAGGGGCGTTCAGTACAGTGTTCTGATTTATTAAACAGTGATTTTTACATGATGTGTTAACCAGACAGGTCAGAAAAGTGGTGAATTTTGGCACACTGGTTGTTGAATTACACGACTTGTTATGACATAAATATAATTCCATAAGTTTCCCTTTACTAATCGTGCATCCTGTTCCAGGTATTTTATGTTCAGGTTTTTCCATGTCCCGTGATCTCAGTGTTTAGTGTGCTGGTGTGTTTACTAAACAATGTTTAGTGCTCCCAGTTTAGTTTATTGTGAGCTTTGTCTTAGTCCCCTTCTGCCTTTCATTTATATTGTTCATACAACCTGAATAAAAGGCTCGCTTTGTGTTAACTTCATTCCAGCCTCGAGTGACTGCTTTTTGGTCCACACTACAAAGAAAAGGCAGACTCCTGATACCTTGTAGTTTCTGTCTTTCCACAGGTAAGTATATTTCAAACTAGAGCTGGGCGATATATCGAGTTTTTAAAACATATCGATATATTTTTATACGAGATATAAGATGTGACAATATCCTTTATATCGATATAGACTATGTTACGTTATAATTATAGTTGTGGAGCCGCAGGTTTGCCTCTCTTTCGTCCACTTTTGTCTCTACCAACGTT
>NW_005187965.1:66050-70528 GCF_000239375.1 Pundamilia nyererei
GTTACAGAATACATTTTGGGGCATGTATTCTGTATTCTGTAATGGAATACATTTTAAAAGTAACCTTCCCAACACTGCTGATAGCTAAGCTTTCCTTGTGGCCCATTACACAATCAAAACAATTATTAGCAGACAGAGTTCATCTCAAAACTAAAGATACTGACCAAAAGTTGTTCTACAGGCTGCAATTTAGCACTAATATAAAGTAATATATTTGCTATAATCAGTAACAAAATGTCTGCTGCCTTAACTCTGGAGCTATTGGAGAACATTAACATTAAGTGAAAGGTCATGTTGATGACCTCATGGGGGTATTCAACATGTTAAAATGTAAAATATGGGTTTAGACTTGAATCATTTGATTTTAAATATGAAACTAACAAATTCTTATTATTTCAATGACCTCTTGTGGCCACACTTGTATGTGTCACTGATCTATTTTCAGAGGAGGATGCTTCCACAGATAGATGGACTTTCCCTTTCTCCATGCACAGTCTTTGGTATTTTGATTTCCCAACTTCTGATACACTTAAATAGGGGTAAGTTTGAATTTACATGTGTAATATCTTTTTTTGCCGTGGCACTAATGTACAGATTTTTTTGTGCAGGGAGACTGTATAAAACAGTGAATACCAATTAGTACAAACATTTGGTGCAAACAGCAGTTTATAATTTGCAGCTTTGATTTGCTGGCTGCCTGCATGTGTTTAATTTTTTTCTGAAAGACTTTTTTAACATCTTCACCTAAAAAAGTTAGAAAGAAAAATAAGGCTCTATTCTGAGTGTCATCTTTAAGTTTGACATATATATTCACTCATCCTGCAGAAATTAATAAACTCATTTTCTGTATTTCTTTGTTTCCCCTCCTGTCTACAGCGGAGTCTCAGGTGGTTGGTCCACATCAACCAGTAGTTGCATTAGTTGATGATGATGTTATTTTACCATGTCACGTGGAGCCTGCAGAGGATGTGACAGCTCAGATATTGGAGTGGACAAGATCTGACTTGAACCCAAGATTTGTCCATGTGTGGCGATCCGGTCAGGATCTGGTGAATACAAGAAATCCTTCATACAGGGGAAGATCATCACTGTTCATCAATGAACTGAAGCGTGGAAACATTTCACTGAAACTCTCCAGAGTAAAACTCTCTGAATGCAGCCCTCCTTTAATGGAGAAAAATTATTTTGTCAAGCTTGTGGTTGGTAAGTAGATACACATCACATGTTCATGGTGTAGATCAATTATGCACCCACTATACAGGATTTTGATGGGATTGTAAGTGAGGAGCAAATGGTGAGATGCTCATATTTAGTTACAGTGAAAAATTATGTTTATGTTTATGAGAAAAGATTTCAACCCGGGAAATGTTTGTTTATTAACTTGACAGAACACACCAACCGCATCAGAATTTTGCAAAAATAATAATTTTGTACTAGTGAATTACTGTCCAAAATGTTTTTTTCCACCTACTAATATCTTTTATGCTTTTTCTTGCTCAGCATCAGATGCTGCCACCTCACTTCTAATCAGTTTCTCAGGGATTGACAAAAACAGAGGAGTGGTGTTACAGTGTGAGTCTGCAGGCTGGTATCCAGAGCCTGAGCTGCTGTGGTTGGACGGTGAGGGAAACCTCCTCTCTGCTGGACCTACAGAGACCCTCAGAGGTCCTGATGACCTCTATACTGTCAGCAGCAGAGTGACTGTGGAGAAGAGACACAGCAACAACATCACCTGCAGAGTCCAACAGAGGAACACCAACCAGAGCAGAGAGACACACATACATGTTCCAGGTTTAAATTATATTATTAAATTTATTTCACTATTTGTTTTGTATATTTGAATAACAGTTTTCTTGGAATTTAATTTGTTTATGAATTTCAGAGGATTTCTTTGATATCCCATCCAGTTCTCCCTCTGTCACCATCGGTTTGGCTGTTAGCTTGGCTCTATGCATCATGATGTTAATTTTGTCAGCTGTTCTTGCCCATAGAAAGAAGCAAAACACGACTAGTGAGTCACTGATTAATTATTCTTTACCTCTACAAATCATCAGTGTTTTCACTGAGCGGTTTAATATTTTAAGCCAAGTTTTGGCATCTCCTTCTCATTTAATTTTAACTTCAAAGAAGATGCTCAAGTTTCCTCTGAAGATGGTGAGAGAGAGCAACTCAATATGAAGGCAAGAGGAAAAACTCAGAAGCAGAATAAATTTGTGAGTAGATGAACATTATATGTTAAGTTTAAAGATCATCTTCATTGTTTTCCAGAGAAGAAATTAAATAGTAATCAAAATGTTACCTCATATTTCTGGACTTGGATGAAAAATGTTGATTCTTCTTTCAGCCTCTAATTCTAAAATTCCAGTGTTCATCTATAAGCTACATTACTCCTTTAAACAAACTCAAATATTTTACAATAAAACTTCCAGGAATAATACTCAACAGAAAATGTGTTATATTACTTTTGTATTCCTCCATAAGAAAAAAAAACCCAAATGCACCTTCAAATAATTACCATTTAACAATATAAACCTTAGGAGTGCAATCCAACAGACTGACACAAATCTACATCCTAGTGTTGGCTTCAGAGCTGGCAAAGTACAGACATTCTGTACTTAAGTAGATGTACAGATACTAGTGTTAAAAATACTCAATAAAAATACAATTTATTTACAAAAGGCAAAAAGTACAAGATCTGAAATGTAAGAAGGTGAAAATAGCTTTTGGATGAAATTTTTACCAACTATTTTTTTGCAGAGCTAACTTATAAGAATATGATAATAGGAGATGGGAATATAAAAAACTTCAAAACTTCAAAATATACCCAACTTGAATGACTAGGTAGAACATGAGCAGAAAGAAAAATTATATAAAAAATTGTATATCTCCATTTTCTGTTGCCTCCATTGTAGAGGACATTGCCTCTAAATAGAAAATAAGTAGGGAAGGGATTGAAGTGGATGTTACATTTTCGGCCAAGGAGTAAATTGAACACAACAAAAAAATGTGACCCCTCACTCATACACCACCGAAGAAAGAGCAAAAACTTTTCAAAATGCTATGCAGGCTTTTATTGACACCAGACACACAAATCAACTTATACTTACTCATATACCAGTTTGCTTCGAATGTCAAAGACAGGCTGTTTGTTGGGTGGTGGAGGCCAGGAGAGAAGGGGCCAGGTGGTCATCTGGTGGTTAAGTACTGATTGATCAACTTATTATTCATCCCGGAACAGGATTGAACTCAATCCATCCACTCAGCAGGCACTGGTCTCCATTAAAACACACACATGCCCACACCTGAGAGAGAGAAGAGGAAAAACCCACAGCCTCTTCCCACAACCAATGGGAGGATTCACACAAACACACACACACAAACACACACACGACCCACAAGATCTTGGTCATAACAGTGGAAATTAGCACATGAAGGAACCTGTTCGTGCCTCGGCATGGGGAAAAATAATCACAGCTCACAATAATTTCAACTGAGAGCTCCAGTAGATGTACAGGCTGTGATCAGCTGATCTGGGCTACTTCGGCTCTGAGGATTACTCTCAGAGTAACTCTTTGTAAACTAAATTCAACAAGACGAAGCAGATGTCTCACAAGCCTTCTTGACTGATTTCCACTGACAGTTTACTATTTATGCTTTCTTTATAATAGATGGTATAAGGTTGGCATGAAGGTGGAATTCAGTGAATAAATGAAAGCATCCTCAAATTCAACTCTGCTACATTTGATGTCATCTAACTCTGATCATGAGTACTTGAGCCACTGTGCATGAGTCAAACACTGTTCTTTAAGTGAAATCCATCACAGTACGACAAACCTAAACTGCAGAGCATTTTCACACAGACTTCACAAAGAATGGAACAAAGTCAGCATGCCTCAGTTTGTTTTACTGGACATTACACAATATTAAACAATAGCTTCACAACATATACAGATAAAACCTTTGTGTTACAAAGTATTGTGTTAGAGTCAACCCTGATTATAACTCGGGTAATTATATGGTATTTTTTTAATTCACCCAATTTTATTTGTTGTGCTTAGTGCTGATGTGGGACATTTTTTCCAATTTTGTTGGACTATTGCACTAAATAAGACTATGCAATGACATAAGATAAGACAACTCTTTATCCTAACTTATATTATCGCTCTTTGTCAACTTCTGTTTATTATTTTTATTATCAAATTGTTATCCCTGGTCCTTTCCAAGCTGTACCGTAAAGTACTACTGTTATGTTGTCCACATTACTAAGACTAACTGTGAAAGACTTGTTTGTAATCTCTGCCATCTCTCAGTGGAAGTTGCCAATAACTTCAAGGCGGAAGCTCCAGCAACAGAGGAGGGAGGATGCTGAAAATAAACTTGGCGAGCTGCAGAATGATAAAGAAAAGGTTCATATGTGTCATTTCTTGTGTGTGTGTGTGTGTGTGTGTGTGTGTGTGTGTGTGTGTGTGTGTGTGTGT
>NW_005187965.1:70743-80495 GCF_000239375.1 Pundamilia nyererei
TTTTTTTTTCTTTGTTTAATCTTTTTACATTTAATACTACAACCATTACTATAACATTAAGGCAATGTTTATGCATGTATATAATTGTTTTTTTACAGCTTTTACAGCTTTGGTCTTTCTTCATGTAACATTTCACATACTGAAATCATCGATCAGCTCCAAAAGGAGAAAAAAACAGTAGAGAAGCTGTAGAAGCAGCTGGAGTCCAAAAATCAGGAGTTTTTGTCTTTCCATTGTAAACATTCAGAATTTACTGACTCAACTCTGTTGTATTGTAAACAGTTATGGAGGAAACTTTGGAAATTAATGTTCACTTGATAACAAATTTCTGTAAAACTAACCATTTCTATAGATTGAACAAAATGATAATTTATTTTATCTTGCAAATTCATTTTGATTTATTTAAAAAGCTTAATTAATTATGAATTTCTAATGAAATGCAAATACAGTTGTTTCGTCAGTTTTCCTTTTTTAATATTGTTTATCATTTATTTATTTATATAGCACATTTAATTATCACAGCAACATTGACCAAAGTGCTGTAGAGAAATAGAAAAATATAGGTTCTTAATTTAATATATAGTTTGTCAACTTCTGAATAAAACTGAATGTTATTGCATTATTCAATCACTCACGTAAAAAACACAAAACATGTCTTCAATCTCATCTCTCTTCTTGTACCTTCTCAATTGCAGCTTTCTGATAGGATCAGTGAGCTTAAAAGGAAGAAACAGAACTTGGAGAGTGAAATAAACACCATGAGCAATAAATTGGACTCCGTAAAACAGGAGGTTCATTTCATCATTTGATACTCAGCTTTCTGTCACTGTCACATAAATCAAATTTGAACATGTCCAGCATGTTCTGCATCTGCTAGACAATTTTTCATCACTGGTGGAGAATCTTATCTTCTCTGGGGCTGGGTTCTAAAGAATCAAATCTGTTCCTGCTTTTTAATGATCCAAAGAGCACTGCTCTTTTTGAGCATATGTACAGAGAGAATAAAGAGAGAAAAGGATCAAGGGAGCACAGATAATTCATAGAAATATCACCACTTGCTGATGATATCATATTTCCTGCAAAGTTAAATTATGCAGTTTGTTCTTTTATTTTGTTGAATTACTCTGCATCAGCCTGCTGTCTGCAACATTCTGCAGAAGTTATGTGCATGTTTTATTTGCTTTACATGATGGTGCAGCTGATGGAAAAGAGAAGAGACACTCCTGTGAAAAAGATTAATCAGCTGTAAAGACTTTGAATGGGATATATGTATGTTGGTGTGTATATGTTACATTAATTTTATGTATTAACGCTGAAGCACAGTGGTTGGAAACATGTTGCTCACAGTGTGAAGTTTCAATGATTTTGACACTTTTATCAACAAAGCGCTGCAGAAACATCAACATCTGTCTTTGTTTCTGAAAGATGATCAAATCTGAGAGGGAGAAGGATGAAATGATTGGGAAGCTGAGGCAGACGATCCTTACACTGGAATCAAAGGTCAGTGTTAAGAATATGAGAATACAGAGATAAACATGGACATATGTATTGGCGGTCATCTAGGGCTTGGTATTCTCTGATTTCTGTAATCGATTCGATCCCCTATTCAGTTCGATTCAATTTGATTTGAATCTGAGGAATTTTGCCTCAGACAGTCAGAAATACTAGAATTCTGATCATTTGTCAGTACATATCAATATTTTTATATCAGTAAAAAGAAAGTTCACACTTGTGAGACTTCATCAGAGGTGTGAGCATCACACCAGATGCCTTTGTGTCAAAGTAACTGACTTACTGAGCTATAAGCTTTTCATAGCAGATAACCTTAAAAATATTCTGCAGTAGAACAAAAAGTGAAGAAAACCATGAGCAAAGTTACAGGGGTTTTATCAGAGACACAGCCAAGTGTTTTGCAATTTTGCGGCTGACAGCGCTGTAAACAACAGTAGACTTGTGCATAATAAGTAAAAAAAAAATAACAGAGAAAACAGAGATTTGAGATAGGAAACTGTTCTTGAAGTACACTGTTACATTCCTTTGAGGGGTCTAGGCGGGGAGGGGGAAGTAACAAAAGTGACCGGGTCAGAAAAAGGAGTCAAGGAGGCGAAACAGTTAAATAAAACAGTTTTATTGAAGTAATTTAACTAAAAGAGACAGACAAGCCGCTATCACCATTAAGAAACACAAACAAAACTCAGGCGTTGGTCAATAAAGCATAAAGTCAAAAGGAAAGAGCAGCTCACTAGCTGAAAAACCACAAGACACTCAGCTCACTAGCTGGGCCCACACAAAATGGCACTCTGGCCCAGAGCTCACCTTTCCCTGGGCTTAAATACTTTTAATTACTGATGTGAGTCAGCTGTGTAACAGGGAAAGGTGGCACCTCAGGCAGAAGAGGTGGTGGGACACGCCCACACAGGCACCTTCAGGAGGAGGCCCTGCTAGGGCCGTAACATACACTGAGAGAGAGGAAGCATTATTTTATTGTGGTGGAAGCAAAACAGCAAAAGTAAGAGGGAATTAATGACGATGTTTATCAAATGTGAAGCGTAGTTTTGATCTTCTTTTGCTGCTGGTTCAGTTAATTTTGGTCAGAGAGTGATGAAATCTATAGCATCAATTGAGTGAGCTCTCGGCTTTCAGCCCCGATGACGTGTCCGTGTACATGCCGTCAGGTGAGAAAGCCGACATCTCACTGATTCTGATGTGTCGGGTCTGCCCTCTGTGTTTATATTTTAGTGTGGAATCCGTTTATCTGCTCTCATTTACTGTTTTTGCTGTTTGGTGGTTGTTGAAATGAAAGATTTAAGCAAAATACATTTAAATATTTATATATATTTAAAAATCGATTCAGGATTTTAATGAATCAATACCGCTTAATTCAAGCTAGAATCGATTTTAATCGGAAAATCAATAATTGAAACCCAGTCCTAATGTCATCCTCCCAATGATCATAGACCTGCACACTGCACACTCTCTATGACTTTCTATGAAGTGGTTGGTAGCACAGCAGCTGATATGATGTCGTCAATGTGACCAACCTGCTAATTTCTGTTGAGAAATAAGAACAAGAAACACATTTTTTAAGTGTTAACCCAATGAATAAACACTTCAAGAGAGGTGTGATTTCATTATTAGTGATGTGCGGTTCGATCCTGAAATATCGATTCCTCCGAAACCAATCATTTATGTTCTAGAATCGATTCTCACATTAAAATATCGATATTTTAGTAATTTAGGGTAAATTTGTAGTTTATCATTAACAGGAACACAGTGGAAAGAAACTATAACATTCAGATTGTCTACACTCAAAAAAATAATTATCTGGATGAACGTAATTTTATCTTGCCACTTATATTCCATCTAAACAAATCATGTTATATTAATCTATCTTGATTGTGTTGTCTCAACACGATATATGTGTGTAGGTTTAACATAATATTAACATTAACATTCAATTAATTTGACTTTTGTTCAATCAACATGTTTGCACCACGTTAGTCTAATTAAATTTATTTAAATCCATCTTATATTGTTTAAACACTTTGGCACATCAAAAATCAGTCTTGTTACATGAACTAGTAAAATAGTTGTTTGTTACACCAATGATAATCTTGTTGAATGAATGAAATGTAACTTATGTCTGTAGTACATGTTGTATTCATATTAAGTAATGTTCAACCAAAAAAAATCAATGGATTTACAGCAACTTCCAATCCACCCATCTTCTTAGCTTTGCTGCGGAAGTGATAGGGCAAGAGGGACAGGGTACATCCTGGACAGGTCGCCAGTCAATCATACAGAGACAAACAATCATTTGCACTTTAACACCTTTGGGCAATTTAGAATAACCAGTTACCCTTACAACTGCATGACTTTTAACTGTGGAGGAAACCAGATTACGCAGAGAGAACCTTCGCCACATTGTGGATTTGAACCCAGGATCTTCTTGCTCTGAGGCAACAGCACGAACCACCATGGCATTAATCTGTCAATACAGACTTAACAAAAGTAGGAAAGCTATGCTTGATGATGCTTTATGTTGTTGTTCTTGACAAGTTAAACCATAAGAAATAGTAGCAGCATACACGCGGTGTGGTTGTCTTCCTCTTGTAACCCCACTGATTTTCCTGTGGTTTGACATCTGATGTGATCTTGTGAATTTCGTGAGTCGACCCCCAAAATCAAATTGGGTGGTTGTTACATGCATAAGATCCAAACTTGTAATTTGAACTAAATAATTCCATGTTTTTATGGTGAACGTAATTAAATCATGTAGCATCTGCATGAAATTCAGCAACTTAATTTGTTCTTGTTGAGATGACATTATACAATCTAGTAAGAGCGGTTAGTTGCCTGGATCCAGCCACTCTTTTTGAGTGTACATTCAAAGGAACTACTTCCTCTTCCGCCTTTCATAGTTATGTGCGAAATATGGCTGTATAAATGTCTCGCAGCTGCTTGGCGTGCGCACTCACAACAATGGCTGAGTGTAATTGGAGTCATGTGCTGACTTATTTTACCTCCACAAACAGCTGAGACGTGGTTTGCGATACATGTGGCAAAAAAGTGCTCCAAGAGTGAGGTGTTGTGGCCATAGGGAGACATTCAAAAGGGCTGTTGGTTGGGTGATAAATACATTTACGGGGTTTATTTATTGGATAAAATACGTTAAATGTCACCGTTATTATTGGCCGGCCCGGAAACACCAGGGGTGTCCAAATTCAGAGGCTGTTTCCTCCTTAGGACCCGGCCTTCGTGGTCTAAAGAAAGCCGGGTAGTACGTCACAGGCTCCCTCGGTGGAGTGAAACTCTGCCTACTACTACTACTCTGTCTACTCTTTGCTATCTAAAATATACCCGGGTGTGACATGTTACAAACTCTTCTGTTTAATCATTTTCTGTTTGACGTTTATTCAGCTGTGTAGCCCCGGTGGAACCCTCCCGAGGGATTAGTAAAGTTAGATTTAATTTAATTTAATCTAATAACTTTAATCTCAGCCAAACCGATTTACTCAAATAGCGCACAACTTCAGTTTTTTTTATTTCTATATGATGAACCCTGCATTATTAAGTGATAAGAACAAGTAATCTGATGTCCTATAATCATTATGATGCTATAATTTGAGATACAATGAATAAAATAAGTATTGGTATCGGATCAGTATCGTCGATACCACCCTGAATATTACTTGGTATCAGATCGGAAAGGAAATCAGTGGTAAAGCACATCACTATTCATTATATTATGACCTTTTAAAAAAATGTGTGTATAGTCTTTTCTCACTTTTTCACTTTTTATTCAGCTCCAGGAGGAGAAACGAAGAAGGGAGAAAGCTGAGAAACAAGAGAAGGTTTGTATTTTTTAGTTGGTCATAAACCACTTACCAGTTGTCGTCTATGTTTTATCTCTTTCTTTATGACACTGACCAAGAAAAATTGAACCATCAATGACTACAAACATGAGACAGCAATGGTAACTTAGATTACTAGTGACAATGAAATCCAGTGTAATTAAATATATTAAATATATAAAATAAATATAATATCAAGATTAGTTTAATGTATTTGTTGTCCTTTGAAATCCAGTTTGATAAAGGTTGGATTTTTTTAAATTTATGTTTAAATTCTTTATTTTGAATTTGAATTATTTTACCCATAAAGACGACAACCACCCTTAATAACGGGTTTACTGACTAACTTCTGACGCATATCTTGCAATTTGATTCTATAAGCTGCCCTGAAATATGATTTAAAGGGTATCTCCTTGTAGGCCTTGAATAGGTAAAGAATTAAGAAAAGGATGCTTTTCATTTCCAAGGTGCAACAGGCAAATTTATCTATTTGATTCACTTTATCTACATTCGTTCCCTCTTGTCTTAAAAATGGCGTGTCTCCCATTTTTACTCTTTTCATGTCTTTTAATGTGTAGCTAAAGGGAAACCATTCTAAAATTAACAATCAGCTCCATCAAGAGAAGAAGAAAAGTCAGCACATTGAGGAAGATGGAGAAACTAAAAAAAATGTTTAAGTTCAAAACTCAGGAGGTGCACACCTTACCATTATCAGCCTCCTGAAACGTAAAATACTAGGAAGAAAACTTTAGAATTCAATCTTTATTTGATAATACTGTTTTGTAAATATGCAATTTCTATACACTGAAACTCATGATTTTACATTCCAGCTTAAACCAATCAAGGATGTCAATAAATATATAACATAAATTTTATTCCATGGTACAAAGCCTGAAATACTGAAAAAAGGAAAAGGGGAGAAAAAGAAGAAAGAAAAACAAAAGTCATTGACCCTTAAAAAGTTTATTTCTCAGTTTATTGTAAAGTGCTGAAAGAGAAACTTTGGTAACAGATGTCTGTGCATCTGACTGTTTCTATACACTGAAAGAGATCGTAGAAATGTTACTTTTCAACACGAACTAGAAAATTAAGTTAATAAAAATATTTTATAGTAGATACCAAACCTATAATGAATACGTACCTATACTTCAGCTGAGTAGTGCAATTGTGATTCAATAATATACTGTTAATATTGTCATAAACTGTCTGCGCAGCCAGCGGGAAAAGACCCCAAAGCAGGCTGATGGGCAGGACTTAAACTCAAAAACACAACTTTATTGCTAGCATGCAGGTGATACAAAATAAAACTAAAACTAAAACTAAACTGGAATTCTGGAACCTAAACATACAGAGAAACACACTGCCATGAATGAGGGAGAAAGTGAAACAGACTTAAAATACACAGTACTACGACAAGAGAACAGAAAACACACGTGGAACACAGCTGAGACAAATTAGACATGAGGAGACCAGGAAAGCAAAACACACTGAACATGGAACACAAGACCCTCACAATAAAACAGGAAATGAATGAATGCAAGACTGACACATGAGTTTGGCAGAGGAGTGGAGGAAAGGCAGATGAGACGGAGCAAGGGAACATGAGGGAGAGAGAGGAGACATGACGAACTAGGGAAACAGAATGGAACACAAGGAGGGAGAAAAGACGCAGGGGCTCACACAAACAAACACAGACACATAGAGAGAAACACAGAGGGCAAATACACAAGGGGGAACCTTATAATCCAAGAACTAAATTGTGATAATAAGAAACTCAAAATAGAATAAATAATAATAATAGAACAAACTGATCTAAATATGTTCATATTTGTTCATTAATATATCTCACCAACTTTTTGAATTTTAAGTATTGTCATGTGTGATTGTGATGTGTAATTACTTGTGTGCCTTAAAAACAACAACAAATGTCTCACATTTTTCAATATGGCCTCTGTGTCCAAGGAGAAGAAAAATGGAAGAAAAGACCGTCAAAATGAAAACAAGGACAAGTGCTTTCTGACTTGAATTTTATTTTTAAAGAATTGTTTTACCTTCACATTTACAGCTTGTGAAATAAACAAATTGCAAGGCACCAATATGTGTGTATGTGTGTGTGTCTGTGTATGAGAAAGTGAGCAATTTTAAAATGTGTAACCTTAATGTTGTTATACCCCAACCGGTCACCAAAGACTGCCCACCCCTGAGCCTGATTCTGCTGGAAGTCTCTTCCTGTTAAATGGGATTTTTGTCCTCCTTCATGTCATCAAGGAGCTGCAATCGGTCACAATGTAAAGCACAATGTAAAGTACTTTGACTTGGTCATTGTTGTTGTGATTTGATGGTATATAAATAAAACTTAATTGAAATTAATTATATCTAAATGTTGCTTTTAACCCTTTAAAACCGGTCAGAGCGGGCACGCTCCGTTTTGAGTAACTATTTTTAAATCCCTGTCGAACCGGAACCACGTAAGTTAGCGCAATATTTTTTTTTGCACATGAAACCGGAGGAGCTGTACTTACATCTTATGCATTCAGCTTGTCCTAAGTCACGGTTTCCTTCCACATATGGCTTTGCAAAAACTGCAAAAAAGAACTTGCAGCAACAAAAACATAATATTCCAGAAACACGCTTTGCCGATCCGATCAGCTGTTCATAACATTTTCTACGTTGGAATAGACGTCAGCGCGAACTACGGCATGTTCGCCATTGCCTGCCCGAAACCGTCCGTAAGGGACGTCAATTTGCTGAAAATATAGTTTTTTACCTTCTGAGCCTTATAAGCCTATACTAATTAACCATAGAGACATTTATTTAATTATGTTTGTGATTAAACATATAGCTGAGCACTTGCCTAGGTAATCTGCCTAGGCTATTAAAACAAATACTCATTAAAATTCACCAGCCTCACCACAAACACAGCATCACATTCAACCCATCAAATATGTTTAGCTGGTGTTGAAAGAGTTTGTGAGTTTTTTTTTTTATTAAACTCTTGATTAGTTTTTAATACTGTTATACAATGTTTTATATCCTAGTGGTTTATAAACATACCTATTCGTAACATAACTTGTAGATTGCAGTAATATTTTTAAGCAAAGGAGTGCAGCAGAGGCTATTCGTGGTCGTTTGATGCCATCTGATGGATTCTTGACAACATGCTACAAAGAGATTTAAAATCAGTTTTTGAGACCACTGTGCTTTGGGATCTCCTTGGATCATACATCTAACATGAGGAAAAGAAATATTTCTAATGTTTTAGGGCAGCAGGTCTGGGCTGCTCTCCAGTTTTTCTTTTCTTTCTTTAGATCTCATGTCAGGGTTCTTACACGCTCAAATTATAATGAGAGCTCAGATATGATGTCACCTGTTACCAGTTTCCAGAGAAGCAGGAAACTAATCAAATGAAAGAATGAAGTAGGGTCTGTCTTAAGAGGTGATGTTAAATGATGAAAAGATGCCATGTATTTTTCCCTTGAATTCTACTGATTGTCATTTGGTTGATTTATTCCTGCATTGAGGTTACTGGGGGGAGGTGCTTTCTTTCCTAATGCTTATATATAACAACAAAGGGGCTTAAGACATGATGATTCTTACTTAACAAACAGTGTGAATGTGGAAAACAAGCAAGCAGAAAGACAAAATGAAAAACTAAAAATGACATAAACAAAAGACGTGTTGTTGCATGTTGTGCCGTGTTACTTGTTTCCTGCTTTTTCTTCAGCTGCAGTGACCTTTGTATTTCATTTGAAACCTCTGACTTAAACAGTGCCAGAAAAAAAATGTACCCTGTCACAGACAAGTATAGTCTGATTACCCTAAAATCCTGTAATATAGTTCTCAGCTTTTGAACTACACACTACAGTCTTTATATTGTGTAAATTTGTACTTTAATGTTGTAGATTGTAGGTCAGTTGACACACTGGTGACCTGGACTAAAGTGACCTAGTGTTCCACTTTATATAGCATTTATTATTCTCTGTTCTCATCTTCCAACAAATTAGAATAATGCTTTAATTGGGTCTAATGAAGTCAGCAAATGAGTCTAGAAATGTGTGGTTAACAAAAAGAGAAAACGTGCACTGAAGCACAGATTACCTGTCAGAAAAGCAGCTGGAATAACAATATAACATTTAACACTGATTACAATAGAAAGCAACAACAGGGAGGTACAAATGCATGATAAGCAGCTTTAGTTTTCATTTATGCTTATTGTATTAACTTCATTAAACTACAGTATGCTCACACAGATGCCAACAAACTCGATAAACTGATCCATAAGGCCAGTAATGTTGTGGGGATTCAATTCAATTCAATTCAATTTTATTTATATAGCGCCAAATCACAACATAAGTCGCCTCAAGGCGCTTCATAGATACAGAGAAAAAAACCCAACAA
>NW_005187965.1:90392-91545 GCF_000239375.1 Pundamilia nyererei
GCACACTCTCTAACAAGGAAACACTGCCAACTACCTCTGCATTGCAATTGCACACACCCGCTGCTATATATTTTTAGTATTTCTTTTAGCACTATTTATATTATGTATATTACTATTTATTACCTTATTGTTAGGGCTGTTTTTGTTGTGCATCTGCACCTTATTGTTGTCAATGTCTACGCATGGGACAGTGTGAAACGCAATTTCAATTCCTTTGTATGACAAGTACATTTGAAGAAATTGACAAATAAAAAGTATTCTATTCTATTCTATTCTATTCTATATTGGGATACATCAAGGAGAGGCCTGCTCAAAATAACACCCTTGAAAGTTGGTTTGCATCGCAGAACGGCTCACTGCAGTTGTGAGTTCTCAGAATCAGCTGTTTGGGCAAAAGAATGAAAACACCGGCAAGTTTGATACCATCATGGGGAAGCTCGCGGTTCTCCAACGGGAGATTGAAAGACCAGTGTCAGAGTGTTAAAGAACAGCTTTGAAATTCTCATGAGTTGTCGCAAAAGAAAAGTTACCATCATAATCCGGCTACCCCTTCAGCGCCAGCTGTGGGCTCAAGGCTGGAGCTGAACAAAACTCCCTGATAATGACTGTGTTTAGTCTGTTCCTTCCCATTCCATGCAAGGCCACCTAGGATGGCTGGAAGACTGTTTACTTAGCCTGGCAGGGCGAAGGACACTGTCTCAGCTGAACTATGGACACGCACACACATACATATACTGATACTGATAAGCACTCACTGACGCATCACCCTCCCCGGATCCAACGCCACCTCCAACACTTACCTCCCCTCTGATGTGGACATCGGGTCATTTGGAGGCGCAGTCGAAAGATTGCAGCGGTCCCAGATCAGATGTACACACTGGAACTCTTTCCCATGTTGCTGTCTGTGCTGTGCTATGGTGTGTTGATATCTGTGCATTCCTGTATTATCCTTCTGTGTTATACATTTCAATGTTTTTTTTTCCTCGCTACCTAGCCTGACCTGTCTCCCCAATGTGATGTTTGTGTATTGTATGTACGGTCGGCAAGGTCTGTTATCTCGGTTGTGGGCAAAAGACCTGTAACTGACAAATAAAGGCTATCTCATCATCATCATCCACAGAGAAGAAACAGTAAAAAGCATAATTACGGCAAA
>NW_005187965.1:93938-96133 GCF_000239375.1 Pundamilia nyererei
GGGAGAGATGGACACATATGATTTGGTGACCCATAAAGGTCTGAGAGAAGAAGTGTTAAAGATATGAATCAAAGAATGATATTGTACTAATATAAACAAGGAATTATTATGTTTTATTAATTTCAAAACAATTTTCACCAGAGTTAACATTTGCTTCTAGGGTTCAATCTGAAATTATGGTTGAAGGAGTGTTAGGATAAAGGTGTTGTACTTAGGTGATGGTAAACTTATATTCATGAGACTTAAAAATGCATTAATGTTACAGAATCTCCTCACAAAGTGGAAGATGTAGCAGTGACTCAAGGGGAAACACTGGTAATAGAAAACCTCATCCTAACAATGTCAGAGTTGTTAATGTGCCCAAAATAAATAAATAAAGTCTCTGAATATTTGTCAAAAATATACAAAGAACAAACAAACAGATTTTTTTAAAGTACTGTTATTAGTGAGATTAGACGTATCACAAAGTCCAAAGCTTTTTTCATCTGGATCAGATCAGATCAGGATCAGAATGTAAAAAAAAAAAATTATGAATAATGTTAGGTTTAATGTATGTGTTGTAGGTTTAAAAAGCTAGAATGCTTCTGTTTGCTCCCTATGTAACCCACACATATGAGTATGTGCACGACCTCCATAAGGGGAACGAGCAGCCTTGAGAAGAACAGACTCTACTCAATGAAGGCAGCCACCTGGCGGAACAAGATAATGACAACATCCTGGGAGGGCTGCACACATTATATAACCACACAAATCGTATAACTACGCTTGCACAACACACTTTGTAACCATATATACTAATTTTTCTTAGTTAAAACAGCAATAAGCTTTATGAATATTTATGTGTGTAAACAGTAAAAACGACCTGCACAGGGGAAGCAAGTTGAAGTGGGTTGGAGACAACTGCTTCCCTCTCGCGAGTGAAAACTTGAGCTCTGTGTGACCTTGTTCCTGAGTGAGTTTTGGTTTATCCAGCAGTATCAGGGGTAAAAATCTGACAAATGATTTTCATACCATAGCTTCAGTTTCACAAAAATCTCATTGCAGCTCACCAGCCTCATAAGGAAAGACAATTTAGTCTTTCAACAGCCTCCAGATGACATATTGTCATTAACTCTGGTGATCCTCACACTGTTCATCCAGCTTCATTCGATTCAAGTTTAAAAATGTCTTACAGTTTATTTTGTGACCAAATGGCTGGAAAAAAACCCCCCCAAAACGTCAGTTTCAGTTGTCCTTTGTTTTTTGCCATAGTTTTCTTATGGTTGCTTGCTAAAACATCATCTTTACATTTTTGTACTTCTTACTGGGATATTTAATATTCCCTGTGGTTTAGGAGGAGCACTGTCACATCCACTCATACTGTCTAATAATGTTCTTGACCAAAATATTGAACCCAAAAATGTTCCTGAAGGGGAGAATCATGTTTCTTCACTGACATTGGTCCACATGTGTTGTTAACAGCTGAATAAGAGCACTTCAGTTAAGTAATTTTACATTTAGTTATATTCAGGAAATAGAGTGTAAGTATTGCCATTACATGCAATATTTTTTCACTGTAAATCAGTGAGGTGTTGAATAAAATGTTGATGTTTGATCAGTACACACAGGGTGTAAAAAGACAGTGACATGCATTTTGAGTTGTTATTGCTGAAGACTTAAAAATGTATATAAACTGCAAATACTCTTTTTGGATAGATTTTTATATCCTCATATGTTTGCCTAGTTAGTCATGCCTTATAGATGTTTAATCTGAGGTCTGTGATAAAATTGTGTTGCTACATGTGTGAATGAAGCCACTGATGAAATCAGTGTTTCAAGGTTTCCGCATTTATTCAAAACAGGTGCCTTTTCTGATAACTTTTGATGCCAGAGGGGCATGATGGGAAATAACTGATCTGTGGCTCATAGCAGTAATTTATCAGTCTAGCTGCATTATAAATTCTCTTTAAAGTCACCTGCAATTATGTGAACACCGTCCGGGTGGGCCCACTGCTGTTTGTTAATGGTGTTCATTATAAGATCTCCTGTTTAGTTTTTAATACTGTTATATAATATTTTTATATCCTAGTAGTTTCTTAAACGTATCTGTTCATAATATAACTTGTGGATTGCAGTGAATTGATATTTATTAAGCAAAGGAGAGATTTTATTCTTCAGAGGCTATTCATGGTCGTTTGATGCCCTCTGTTGGATTC
>NW_005187965.1:96153-101475 GCF_000239375.1 Pundamilia nyererei
CAGTGAGAGGTTGAAGAGTCTGGTGAAGATGAGGGTGAGCTGGTGTGCGCATGCTCTTAGTACCTTGCCAGGTACTCCATCTGGACCGGCCGCCTTCCTGGGGTTCACTGCTAGGAGCACACGTCTGACATCGTGCTCCGTTACAGTGAGTGGAGCGGTGCAGGAACCAGGTGAGGATGAGGATGGGATGGGAGCAGGGCTGAAGCAGATGAGTGTTGCTGTTGTGATGTTTCAAAGCAGGCGAAGAAGCTGTTTATTTCCTCTGCCAGCTGCACACTCAGGTTTTCTGTTTCTGCAGTGCTGCCTCTGTGGTTGATGATGTCTTGCATTCCCTGCCACACCTCCCGTGTGTTGTTGCTGGACAGGTGGGACTTGATGTTCCTTTTGTGGTCTGACTTGGCTCTTTTAATCCTCCTTTTCAGGTCAGCGCGAGCAGCCCTGTACAGAGCTCTGTCACCTGACCTGACCGGCGGCATCGCGGGCTTTGAGGAGTGAGCGGACCTCGCTGGTCATCGAGGGTTTTTGGTTTGGGAAAACCCGAATGCTTTTGTCCACTGTCACATTTGCAGTACAGAACTTGATGTAGTCCAGTACTGATATTGTGAATGTTTCTAGGTCCTGGTGTTCAGATATGTCCCAGTCTTTCTCTGTGAAGCAGTCCTGTGGTTTGGAGAGAGCATTTTCAGGCCAGGTTGTAACCGTCTTTGTGCCTGGCACTGCGCCTGAGGGGGGTGTAGGCTGGGAAGAGCAGGAGGGAGAGGTGGTCGGACTGACCGAGGTGGGGGAGGGGTATGGCTCTATATGCATGCTTGATGTTGGAGTAAACATGATCTAGAGTGTTTTTTCCTCTGGTGGGACATTTGACATGCTGATAGAACTTTAGGAGTACAGTCTTTATGTTGGCCTTATTAAAGTCACCTGCAATTATGTGAACACCGTCCGGGTGGGCCCACTGCTGTTCGTTAATGGTGTTCATTATAAGATCTCCTGTTTAGTTTTTAATACTGTTATATAATATTTTTATATCCTAGTAGTTTCTTGTGGATTGCAGTGAATTGATATTTATTAAGCAAAGGAGAGATTTTATTCTTCAGAGGCTATTCATGGTCGTTTGATGCCCTCTGTTGGATTCTTGACACCTTGCTTGTTGAGGCTCAGGTGGTTTGTTGGTGTTGACCTTCATTGTTTCAACTGATAATTAATGACTCAAGACAACTTTGAGGACGTCTTGTTGCATGCTCAATTATCCAGGTAAGTAAATCTCCAAAAGTTGATTCTGTTCATCTGGATGTTTGGTCAGTGGCTGTTGATCAATGGTCATGAGAATCTGCATAAATAAGATTAAGGAACTGACCTCCCAGCCCATTGTTCCTTCAGTGGGCTGGTTTCAGTCATTATGCAAATGTACTGTTTATAAGATTTGGGGAAACCTGCAGTCAGCTGAGACTGAAGAAGTCACTTGGATGAGTGACGAAACGTTTCTCCCACAAAATGCTACGTCCAGATGAACAGAATCAACTTTTGGAAAACTTGAACACATTGCTTTACCAGCTACTCTGATTACTGTAAATACGATTTCTTGTGGTATTTTTGTATGTTACAGCCTTTGGAAAATTCTGCCCGCATTATTTATGGGTCTGCCAAAGGGGTGACAGGGTTGTTCTGTGTCTGCTGGTCAGCCTTTGGTCCAGATTAGTGCACGTCAACAACCATTTGATGGTTGTTGACGTGCAGAGTTTGTTGATTCCAGAGAACTGTCTTCTTGCTTTATATTTGTGGTTTAAAGAAAACCAGGAGATTAAATGCCAAGGTGATTTATTTATTTGTTCTCCAACATCCTCAGGTTTAAATTGCTTAAAGTGCTTTTCATTACCTAATGACCAAATCTCATCAAAAAAAAAAGGTAATGTCCTATTCAAGAAATGTTTTCACTGTGACATACTGAACCAACATACTAGCCATATAACATAAAACCTCAGCATGTCAGCATTGTCATTATTCACGTATTGTTATGCTAACATTACTTGTAAGGTGTATTGCCACAGCAACAATTATAGTAAATGGCCTGTATTTGTGTAGCGCCTTACTAATCCCTAAGGACCCCAAAGCGCTTTACACATCCAGTTATCCACCCATTCACGCACACATTCACACACTAGTGATGGCAGCTACATTGTAGCCACAGCCACCCTGGGGCGCACTAACAGAGACAAGTGTCCTAAAAAGCTGAACTTGAGGAAAAATGGAAACCATGGAAGCTGATCATTAACATTTGATAACATTTTGTACTGTAACAGAACACCACAGTCTAAAGCAGTGTCATTCCAGTGAAACAGGAAACTGATCAGAACTTGAGATAAAGAAGTGAAGCAGCTGTTATTACACTGAATGAACTGAATATTTGTGGTGACCTCATGCTGTCATTATACATAAACCTGCTTGTGTTTCAGAACATAAATACTTCTATTCTTTTGTTTTCTCTTTTCTTAGATTAGATCAGTGAAGGTTAGAAAAGCTAACTGATAGGTTTGTAGTTTGAACCTATTCGCTGGAACGGTCAAGACAATTTAATTACACAGCAAAAGTAAGACACAAATAGGCAAAGTTCTTCGTGTTACTCATGCATGAGGGAGAGAACCACGACAAGCGCTGTTCCTTCACTTGACCCCAGTCGCTCTCGTCTGCTCCCCTGTAACACTTCTCTTTTATTGAGGTTACATGAATAGACATGGGTTCATTAACATATGACGTCTACATACACACAAAGAGAACCTTGCCTGTGCGTTGTGTAAGTGTGTGTGTGTGGGGGGTCAGAGTGTGACCCTGTGAAGACTCCACAAAGCTGGTGCCAGGAGTCTAGAGGTCCATCTAAACAAGAGACTCTTACACTCAAACAGATATACGTGTGTTTGCTATACCATATATCAGCAAGAGAAGATACGACCTCTCCTAGGAGGTGTGTGATCTACACAGAGTTGTTACAGACCTCCTAGGATGAGACATTCTTTCAATCTACAAATGATTATATACTTCTAAGCATATATGAGTAGATATTTCTAAGCATAAATGACAATCAACAATACAAATCTAACAATAACTTCAATAGAGACACAAAACTAAAACGACGATTTATTTGATTAGCTTAAATAATAATAAATGGACAACTAATAATAGTGAAACAATATACAGAGAGCGTTAAATTCTGTTTTTGAAGGCAAACCAATTCCAGATACTTATTATTGGCTGCAATTGCTCTGAGTTTAGCTTGCGACAATACACATAACTTACTCTTTATGTATTTATATGTATTTACAGGTTAATGTAGTAATGATGAAAATACAAGATGACATACCATATTCCTAATATTACTGTAATAATAGTTCTATGGTGAAGCCATGCTATTTATTTTTTATTTACCATTTACTATTATTATTACTATTAAATATCAAACGTTAAGCTTGGTGAAAGTGTGTTTTAGAAGTTGATTTTGATTGACACTGATTTCATATTCTTTGTTTTCCTTGTTTATTTGTTTTTTGGTCATGAGACCACTGTGCTTTGGGATCTCCTTGGATCATGGACTGTATCTAACATGAGTAAAATGCATATTTGCAATGCTTTGAGCAGCAGGAGAAAAAAACAGGCCTTGCCTGCTGTCCGGTTTTCCTTTTATTTCTTTAGATCTCATGTCAGGGTACTACACGCTCAAACTATAATGAGAGCTCAGATATGTCACCTGTCACCAGTTTCCAGAGAAGAAGGAAACTGATCAAATGTTAAGGTGAAAGAATGAAGTAGGGTCTGTTTTAAAGAGAAAATGTTAAACAAACACAGCATTTTTCCCTTGAATTCTGTTGAAGGTCATGTGCTCGACTGTTTCTTTACAGTTTGAGTTTACTGGTGGGAGGAGCTTTTTTTTTCTAATGCTTGTATATAACAACAAAGAGGCTTAAGACATGATGGTACTTAATGGAAAAAATACTGTGAATGTGGAAAACATGCAAACAGACAGAAAAAATGAAAAAATAAAAATAACATAAACAAAAGATTTGTCATTGTGTGTAGTGCTGTGTCTTTGTTTCCTGCTTTTTCTTCAGCTGCAGTGCTCTGAGATCTCTTAGTCACTTGACAAAAGCATAAGTATGATGTT
Organism: Pundamilia nyererei; assembly: GCF_000239375.1. Lineage (NCBI taxonomy): Eukaryota > Metazoa > Chordata > Actinopteri > Cichliformes > Cichlidae > Pundamilia > Pundamilia nyererei. The sequence continues at coordinate 100,304 of NW_005187965.1, forward strand.
GGTTCTTAAAGCCCTTTAATGACCTTTGTGATATTTCCAAGTATTTCCAAACCTTTGGCCTAAACAGTACCAGAAAACAGGTTCTTCATTTAAATTTCATTTCTTCATTTAAACTATGACAAACAAACAAAAAGTACCCTGTCACAGACAAATATAGGTTGATTACCTTTAAATCCTGTAATATAATTCTCAGTTTTTGAACTACACCTCTGGAGTAGTTCAAAAACTACATTACATTGTCTACATTTGTACTGTCATGTTGTAGATTGGAGGTCAGTTGAAACACTGGAGCTTCTGGACTAAAGTGACCTGGTGTCCAACTGTATGTAGCATTTATTATTCCCACATTGGGTCTAATGAAGTCAGCACATGAGTCTAGAATCGTGTCGTTAACAAAGAGAGAAAATGAAGTACTGAAGCATAGATCACCCATCAGAAAAGCAGCTGGAATAATAATAATGTGGTTTAATAGAAAGCAACAACAGGGAGGTAATACTGTTCAATATATTGAGAAAAACTTTAGTTATCATTTATGCTTATTGAATTAACTTCATTAAACTACACTGTATTCATCATTCAATATCAGAGAACCATAGCTTGTTCATTTATTTATTTATTAATTTTTTGTTATTAAAATTACTTTCAAGCATCGCAATATTTTTGCAACATATTTACTTTGTTTGGTTGACTTGTGTCCGTCCATGTCTGTGTGCATAAATGTAAAGTATGGACACACTCAAAAAACAGTTCATCATAGAAAGGTCAAAGGTCAAGGCCTTAGGTTTGTAGCAGCTGCCTAACCAGATCGCATCACGCTGGCATTAAAAGCATTTAATGAAGTTTCATTTTAACATCACATGAACTGATTGTTTGTTTGCAACACACATTCTTTTCCTCCTCAGACTTCTGAAGAAACCACGCCTCCTGTCACCGCAGGTGAGTGTTTTCCTTTAATCAGTGCTGAAGGAGTCATGCTGCACAGCCTCACTCACTGCAAGGAAGCAGATGCATCAGTTTCATTTATGAGGTAAATACTGGTTGTTTGTATAATAGAAACATATGATGTGTGTCTCTGTGGTTCTAACTGACAGTTTTACAGTGTTAAACTGTACAAATATAAAACTGTAATGTAGTTCTCATATGCAGATTTGTTGTGATTTAAAGTGTATTTG
>NW_005187965.1:101495-103317 GCF_000239375.1 Pundamilia nyererei
GTTCTAACTGACAGTTTTACAGTGTTAAACTGTACAAATATAAAACTGTAATGTAGTTCTCATATGCAGATTTGTTGTGATTTAAAGTGTATTTGTTTATTTGTGAGGCAGTTTACAACAAGCTACATTGCAATGGTTATTATAACTCTATGCTGTTCATTAAACAGTGTGTGTGCAATGAAGTCCATCTACAGAGAAGAGACAGTAAAAGCTTAATTATGCCAAATAATTAAGGGCTCATTTACATGGACTGTTATGTGTTTTTAGTAAAAATAAATAAAATCATTAATTCTGATCATAGTTAACTGCGGATAGATCATCAAAGCATGGTATATATCAAAGATGAGTTACAATATTATTTCATTTTTTTGAATTCAACGTGAATACGATAAAATAAGATAACCTTTATTAGTCCCACGTGGGAAATTTGTTTTGTTATAGCAGAAGGTGGACAGTGCAAAGTCACATAGAAAAATTGGAAAAACACTGTAATAAGATAAGAATAAGATACTGTACACAACTGTACACAATAGAATAGAATAAAATAAAATAAAATAAAATACTATATACAATAGAAAAAAATAGAATACAAATGCTATATACAATTGAGCACAACGATGCCAGAACGAGAAAGTAAAGAGGAGATAAAGAAGCTCAGAATGAGCGTAGCTGCTGTAACAGGCTGCCACACACGGGGGGCACTGGAAGGAATGTGTTTTTACATTATGCACATTTTTACTTTAATTTTGTAGATTGTAGGTCAGTTGAAACACTGCAGCTCCTGCACTAAAGTGACCTGGTGTCCCACTTTATGTGGCATTTATTATTCCTTGTTTCCATCATCCTACAAACTGGAAGAATATCTACATTGTATTGGCTTTACTGAAGTCAGCACATGAGTCTAGAAGCATGTGGTTACCAAAGAAAGAAAATGTGTAGTGAAGCACAGATGAAGCAGCTGGGATAACAATAATGGGCTTTAACAGTTATGACAATAGAAAGCATCACCAGGAAGGTACAAAGGCTACTGCACAATAAAACAGACGTAAGCTTCAGTTATAATTTATGCTTATTGAAATAACTTGATTAAACTACAGTGTCTTCATCATTCAATACCAGAGGAGCATAGTTTGTCTGTTCATTTATTTATTTATTTATTTTTTATTATCATTATTTTGAATATTATCAAAAATACTTTTAACCATTAGTAACATTTGCCACATATTTACTTTGTTGATTTGTTAGTTTGTGTCTGTCCTGGAAACATGTTTGTGTGCACAAATGTAAACAGTATGGACACACTTAAGAAAACGTTTCATCATGGCAAGGTCAAAGGTCAAGGCCTTAGGTTTGTAATAGTTGCTCAACCAGACCATATCATTGGCATTACAAGCATTTAATGAAGTTTCCTTTTGACATGCGCACACTCACATGACCTGATTGTTTGTCTGACAGGCACAAATTCTTTTCTCATCAGACTTCTGAAGAAACCACGCCTCCTTTAACCTTTAACCAGTGCTGAAGGACAAATGCTCTCACTCACTGCAAGGAAGCAGATGCATCAGTTTCATTTATGAGGTAAATACTGGTTGTTTGGTTGTTTGCACAACTTACTGTATAATAGAAACATAATGTGTGTCTCTGTGGTTCTAACTAATCTTGCTAATCTTGTAGGCTCAAAAATGTAAAACTGTAGTTCTCAGATGCAGATTTTGTGGTGATTTAAGGTGTATTTGCTTATTTGTGAGGGAATTTACAACAAGCTACATTGTAATAGTTATTATCCCTCTATGCTGTACATTACACAGTGTGGTGCAATGAA
>NW_005187965.1:103337-104535 GCF_000239375.1 Pundamilia nyererei
GTGTATTTGCTTATTTGTGAGGGAATTTACAACAAGCTACATTGTAATAGTTATTATCCCTCTATGCTGTACATTACACAGTGTGGTGCAATGAAGGCCATCTACAGAGAAGAAACAGTTTAAGCATAATTATGTCAAATAATTTAGGCCTCATTTACATGGACTCTTATTGTTTTCACTTAAAATAAATAAAATCAATTAGTCTGATCATAGTTAAGTGCTGATAGATCATCACAAACTAGCATATGTCAAAGTAAAGTTAGGATGTTGTTTTTAAACCACTTCGTTTTTGTTTGTTTTTTCATTTCAACATGAATGCAGAGGTATATCTCTTTAACGTGACGATTTTCTTCTTGTTTTCCAGAACAAAATGAGCCTAAAAAGCTGGTTTGGATTCCCGGCCAGCCCAGGTAACCTGACACAAGTATATTCAAATCTAAAGCTCAGTACTTGTTTAAATGTGTATAAAAATACTTTAGAAAACTTGGATTTTCTTCACTTGCTATTTTTTACTGGCAGTTAGATGACAAATCAAGAAACATTTTTGGGGTTTTTTTAAATTAGAGATTATTATTAATATTAATATAGTTATTTTATTTTCATTGTTTTCTTTAATTTTTCACTTCAGAGAATTTGACTCCTACTCCGGTGCTTATCTGCATCTGTATTACTGTTGTCTTGGTGCCCATTCTTCTTGTTGGCATTGTCACATACAAGTGTAAACAAAAGAAAAACAGTAAGTTACAAATTCATTTTTCAGTCTGACACAAGTTTAATGAGCTATATAAATAACTTGTTTCATTATAATTGTATTTTAACAGATGTTGGATAAAGTGCAAGATCACCCAGATTAATTAAGAATTTATAAGAATCAAACTAAACACTAATCTACAACTTGTTGTGTTTCTGACAGGAGGGAGCAAACATGAAAATAAGACTTTGAGCTCAGGAGAAACAGAAAATGACAACAAGCATGTAAGTAAACAATGGACATTACTTTTATCTACTTCTTTTTTTTTTTTTTTTTTTTTTTTTTTTTTTTTTCTTTTTTTGTGTCCCGTTTGGATCTATAGCCATCAGAATTGTTGTCTTGAGGCCAAGAAAGATGCCAAGCGGATTTATTTTACCAAGTGGATCATCATGGCCTTGCCATATTGGTCCATTTGATTGACCTTTATTATAATTATGAATTTATTTT
>NW_005187965.1:106311-116402 GCF_000239375.1 Pundamilia nyererei
TGGGGCCAGCTCCCCCGCTGACCCCAGTAGGCACTCCCACTTTTATCTACTTCTGATGAAAAAAGAAATAGAGAATTGTCTGTCAGAGGGGAGTCTAACCTGAAAAACAAGGTTCAGTCAGAGCTGAATCAGAAGAGAGAAACGAACAGGCTGCACTAAAAACAAATTACAGATGGTGTAAAATGAATGACTGTCATGGCTGTGAGTAAAGGCATGATAGAAGGACAAACTTAAAAAATGCAGAAATAGATACCACAATAAAAAGAGACTCCATTGTAAAGCAAGATGAGTTTTTAGAGGTGTTGATTTGTTGACATTTGACAGCTTGTTTCAGTCTTTATAGTTAGTGAAATTATGCACCTGTCCATTTGTTGCCTACAACTCTTAATTTCATTTGTCTTCACCTATGATGCAGACAAGATTGGCTGAGCCAAACTGCCCACAGACATGTTAAATGGTGTGCTTCACCACTTTAACTTGTTTTATTTCTCATTTCTCTCCCAGTCCAAAGTCAGAAAAGCTCAGAGTCAGAAGGATGAAGGGCACGAGAAGCAGGAGGTTGAGAAGAAGGTGAAGGCAGAGACTCTGAAGGCAAATGAGATCGAGGGGAATGAGGTACATTGAGTTTCTAATTATTTATCCTCTTCACAAGGCATCGTTATTTATTCCAGTAATATTCATATTTGGTGTCAGTTTACAGTAACTCCCAGTGAAAACTTAAATATGATTTACACCAACAGAAGCGGAAGAGAAATTAAAACCTCTAAACTTCAGATTTTTTTGTTGCATTTTTACTTTTAAAAAAGTCTGAGACTCAGAGTCAAGATGTAAAAGCTGAAGTCCAGATGGTCGAGGATCAGAATGAAGGGAATGAAAACCTGCAGACACCAAACAAAGATCTGAAGACCAACAATGCTGAGGTTAAACTCTTTGCTTTAATACTTTAGTCTTTAAATCTTAAATGTTATCAATTTTAAATTCTTTTTTATTTTTAATTTAAAACCTAACGGTAACACTGCTAAATTATGGAACAGAATGACAAACGATAATGCAACTCTATATTGCTCATATCACCAAACAATCATGCTGCTCACATACACTGACACTGACTTTCAGCTGCAGCTGTCAAAGTCAGATGATTTAAAGAAGACCAAACCTGAACCAGAGAAGCAGAGTGTGGAGATCAGTACACCAAAGGAGGAGGTGTGTTTGCCCTCGGACAGCTTTGCATGCACAAAACCAGCTCAGATGTTTCCCCAGTTATTATCTAGTCTATGCTCAGGTCTCAAATGAGTGGACTATTAATCCTCTCAGCTGTGCGTTTGTCTGTTAGTTGGAGAAAAATGAAGTAATGACACCTGACATGCTTAAGAAAAAGCAGAAGACTTCTTCACTGAAGCTCGACCTTGCTGTCACCAGGAGGAATAAAGTACGCAACATCCCCTCTTACAGCCCACATGAACACAATAAATTTTATAACTTTATTTATATTACACCAAATCATGACATCTGCCACCTTATGGTGTTTTTTTTAAGGAACCATACTTGAATGTCATTAGATAAATTAAACAGTTACCCCTTCAGTGAGCACTCAGTGATGTTTAGAAGGAAAGGTTTTGTTTTAAAACTGAGGCACACTGAGGAAGCACAGCCATATTTGATCAGTAGCTGATCTTTGACTTACTTTATATTTTAATATCAAGGAAAAAAATCCTGCTTCAAGTCTTTTTATATGATCGTGACTCATTTCAAACACTTTTCTTTTTTCAGCTGGAAGACACAGTTTATCAGTTTTTCAGTGGTAAAAATCAGTCAATGGAAAACGAGCTGGATAACCTGAAGAGGACGCTGCACGCCAAAGAAAAAGAGGTTGATTTCTTCACTTCACTTTTTATAAATTGGCATTTATCCTTTTATATTTAGTTTATATGAGGTTTATTTTCAGATATATCCAATTTCAGATATCTATGTTTAATCTGATATCTACTATGAAAAATGTGTCCCCTGCACATGCTTATGCTTCATTTGGCTATTCAAACTTTGTAAAGTTACAGTCATCATTGCTGATGACTACAAGCTTGAGGCCAAGTATAAGCTACAGTCCTAACTTAACTGTGTTTGTGGTTTTTAGCTGGAGAGATTTAAATGGCTGAGAAATTACCTCATTTATGAAATCCCCGAGTCTTTTTCACAACTGAAGTTTAAGCTCGCCATCAGCAGGGTGCAGAAGGTAAACACACACAAACATACACTCTGTAACACATGCACACATAATGTCAGGGCTGTTTGATTCACCTGAATCTTATATAATATACCAAATCATAACAGAGAAATGTTAAGACTTCCTACCTCAGTATTATATACTATAAAAAGAAAAATAGTCACAGATTTGTTTTCTTTTTGTATTAATCTTGCCTTTTAATGTCCTGCTTAATAACACAGTGTGTTTCTCAATTTATATTTCAGCTGGAGGACAAAGTAGAAGAACTACTTCATGGTAAAGATCAGTCAAATGAGAAAGACTTGCAGATCCTGAAGCGGAAGCTTGAGGCCAAAGAAAAAGAAGCTGCAGCCCTGAAGCTCAGTGATGAACACCAGACTGAGGAAGGAGATGAGAAGAACCTGCAGACACTGGAGAATAACTCACCAAACCATGTTGTGGGCAACATTTGCAAATAAATCTTCCAAAACTTTGAACATTTATTTTAAAAGCTCTAACATTTTTTCTCTAATCTCAGGTGGATGAAGAAGTAGCTGTGGGACAGCAGCAGCTGCAGTGTGAGGAGCAGCACAGGGGGCATGATGAGGTGAGGATGCAGACTCTGAAGAAGAGGCTGGAGAGCATGAATGAGGTGGTCTAAATGCATGAAACCAGCTCAGATGTTTCCCCAGTTGTCATCTAGTCCATGCTTAGCTCTATGCTAACCTGAATGAATGAATAATTGATCCTCTCAGCTGTGCTTCTGTTTGTTAGTTGGATAAAACTGAGGTGATGACACCTGACACACTTAAAGAAAAGCAGAAGGCCTCTTCACAGCTGAACCTCGGCCTTGCTGTCACCACGAGGAACAAAGTAAGCAACATCACCTCTTACAGCACACACGACCTTATATTACACTAACTCAGGACAACCATGTTATGGTACTTTTTAAAGAATCTTCTTTGATTAAAAATACTTTTGTTTTTGTTGTCTGATGCAACATTGCATCAGACAAATAATGTATTTTAGCCATAATGCTAAAATAATGAATTTTAGCATTATTGCTTTTTTCCAAATCACAAATCCAAATTTTAACAAAAAATAAATAAATGTAAATCACTTTATTAAACCCACAAAAAGGACATGTCTCATCTTCTCTAATCATTTTCAGAGACTTACATTCTCCTCTCTTTCCTCCCAGCTTGAAATCAAGGTAAGTGAACTCCAGCAGCAGCTGAAGGATGAACAGCAGAGCAGAGAGAAAGCTGAGAAAGATGTGCAGACTCTGAAGGATGAATTGGAGAATAAAAACAAAGAGGTGCATATTCATTATATAAAGATCTACATATCCACCATAACATTTGTGTGTTTTTCAAGGCTTTACAATTTGTTCAAAATCCTTCATGTTTCTTTGTTAGCTACAAGAGTCCAAGTGTCAGTTTGAGTCTCTCACAGAGGTGAGCCAAAAGTCTGAGCGACAACTGAGTGAACTAAAAGAAAGATACAAGGAGGAGGTCAGTGAGGTTATAATCTGCTCTTTGAAAAACACTCTTCACACAGGAGGGAAGTGAAACAAAATCTTACCACAAATGTTCAACACAAGATTAATAAAATTTATTTTAGTTTTAAATTTACATTTATATGTATATAAATGTGTTTTCTTTCTTTCTTCTCTTGCAGTTCAAGAAGAAGATTCGGGGTGAACAGCAGAGGAGGAAGGAGGTTGAGGAAGATATAAAGGCCCTAAAACAGGAGCTGAAAAACAAGATAAACCAGGTATGTGCCCATTTTTAAAGATCTTTTCTATTTTCCTATTTTTGTTATTATGAATCATTTCATGCTCATTTTAAGGATGGCCAATGTTTTAGATAACAAGGCTATTGCATGTACAAGTAATATGTGTGAGCCAAAAGCTTATGCTTGAGACAGTTTTAAACTTTTTTTTTTAAATTCTGTATGATGTCACTATCATGTTATCCCAGGTACAGAAGCCACAGCTACTTCTGTTCAAATCAGGAAAAAGCTGCTATTAAAGGATAAAGAAAGAGTCAAAGCTGGGCGGTTTTAGCCAGCTGGGCTGGAATTATTACATTATGCATTGTGGGCTAGAATCACAAAGGTGTTTCCAGTAATTACACTGCTGTGTCTTTGTGAGCATCAACGATAAGGTATTGTTATTACAACTACACAACAACAACAAAAAAGGATACAGTAATTGTAGTGGAATTTATGAGCAGAGAAAGCTTAGTGTAAGCTACGATGTTTCAGAGTCATACCAAAAAATGAAACATCACATTGAACATTTCAGAGGGTTGCACTGCAAAGTTAAAGTGTGTCACAAAACGGCCAAGTACCAAAGATCAAACCCACGTGCAGAAAACCCAAAGCGGAGGCTGAGGAAAGGGTTTAACAAAGGTTTATTAACTAGCACAAAAATTATGTTTACGATAGCGCTTGACACATGGGGTGTGAGGGTCTTGGCCAGGGGAGAGGGATAAGCAAGGGGACAGGTCCAAGAAAGCAGCGGCAGCTGCTGGTGATTAGGTGCGTACTGGAAGAGAGGAGAGCAGTGTTAGAGCGGTAGCCAATGAGGAGTTCTGGAGAGGGTGGAAGCTATGAAAATCTTCTGTGCAGGTGGGAGATGGAAGCGTTGAAGGAGAAGTGGTGCGGTCCAGGTGGGTTTGGTGGTGTCCTGAGCGGTGAAGATCCCGTGGTGGTGTAAGGTTGCAAGTGACACTGCAGGCCACAAGATTGCAAGGTTAGGTTGAGAATCATAGACATGAAGCGTGAGGCCCGGTTACCAACATAGGGTAGTTGACGAACTGGCGAGGAAGCAGTATCAGCAAGCAGCTTAAATCTATGACCTGATTGGCTCAATCAGCTTCAGGTGAGGGAGGTTGTAGGCTCTGCCCATGGGTGGATACCAGGGAGGTCCAGACCTTCAGCGGAATTTTACAGCCACACACCCAGACCATGACAAAGTGGTTCTTATTGTGTGCATTAATTCTTTGCTTTAGATACAAAAAGGCAAAGAAGAACCTGAGGAGGCTGTGAAAGAATGTGACATCTCTGAAGATGAACATTTGGTGCCAACAGAACCAACCAAAGCTCTGGACAATTAATAAAGTACAGTTACAAATAATGATGTCACGGGCAAAAAAAAAGGTCCCCTGAATTTTATTTAACTGATCTCTGTTTAAATGCCTTACACACACACACACACACACACACACACACACACACACACACACACACACACACAGTGAGCTTTATACATATTTGATGTCGGTAATTCAATATTTCTTTTACATGATTGTTTATTGAATCAATTTCAGAATTGTTGAAGGCTACAGTTTTTTCTTACTGTGAATTTGTATTACTGGACAATCTATGAAGTAATGTAATACTGTGACAGCAGGAGGATTTCAATGCAGATGTTTGTACTTTAATTTCTGATGTTTCACGTATATGTTTACTTAAATGCCACTGGCCTTTATCATACTCACATTTAGTTTTGTGCTTCATTCACTAATTATTATACTAGTGTAACAGTCACATATGAAACTATTCTGTCATTATTCTGACTGTGTGACTCTGTATTATTATTAATATTATTGTTATTGTTTTATAGCTGAAAGATTGGATATACATTTAATATTCTTTGTTAAGAGTATTTTCTGTTCAGTTTGGACTATTTACTTTTATCTTTTATAGCTCTTGATAAGTAGGTCTCTTCTGCTGAAACTGTTAGCACAGAAATGTACCTTATCTTTGAAAGAGCATTTGCACATTGTTTGTCCTAAGGCCTGATCCCTGTCTTTCATACAAACTTGTTTCCCCTGGAAAATAATTTCTTGAAAAAAAGTGTGTTTCCTAGTAATAACCAGTTGATGGTACAGTGCACACATAGTGCAGCTGTTTGTCTGTTTACCACAAATCTGTCTGATTGTTTGCTCCCAAATACAACTTCAGTTACCAAATAAAACCATGTTCTCTTCAGGCCAAGGTCACTGGTACAGTTCAAGGAGTAGTTGAACTGATTGGTGTTCACTGTGGCACACTTGAGGCCTTACCTAGACCCCAGATTTTATCCTTGTGTGACATGGTGGGCTGAAACACATCTGTCCTTTGACAGAAGAATGTCCCTGTTTTCATGATCTGAAAAATGGAAACATTTCACTAAAAATCTTCAAAGTTAAATTGTCTGATGAGGGATCACAGTTGTAAAAATAAAGTTTTAACAGATCCCCATTCAGTCCTTTGAAAAGTACATCCTTACTGTTTCCATAGGAAATTACAGAGTCACTGTCATCCAGGTGCAGAAAACAGATCATCACAAAGTGTCACAACATTTATAAAAGTTGTTGTGTTGGTCAGTCTTTGGTCCAGTGCAGTTATGGAGCTTTCATGTATGTGTTAATAAAATGATATTCATCCCCCGAAGACATCCAAGCAAACTCACTTTTAGGTCAAATTGTGTAAAATGACATATAGAGTACTACATGAATAAGCAAGTATCACTTACTGTATTTGGAAGGGTTGAAAGAGGAAAGTATCTTCTCGCTAAAAAGAACAAAAGCACAAAATATCTCAAACAATGTCCTTTGGACAAACAAGACCAAAGAGGAGATGTTTAGACACAATGTACAACCACACATTTGGATAATCATACTGCAAAAAGTTATCATAAACACATGACTGCATACTACCCAGAATCCCGTAAAAATTCCTTTTCCCTATGACTGAATGCATTGGTCCAGACAACAGAAACACTACAATTCAGCTTTATGTTGAAGAGGAAGAATTTTATGCGTAAAGCTTTTTACGCATTTGCTTATCTTTTATGTGTAAAATAATTTCCCCTTCTCTAATTCTGAGTCATGTATGGTCTAGTCACATTAGCAGTGCAGCCTTCTTCTTTTTTCCTTGTTTTGGGATTAGTCAGTTACTGTATACATATTACAGTATACATTATACATAGTATAACTTCTAGGTCTTAACAGTAAGGTTAATGCAGAACTGCACTGAACCTGCATTGTTTCTAAAAGTCAGGAGGGAGCAATTAAGTTTAATTAATTTATGACCTTAGTAAACACTTTCTTAATAACTTTATGGTCACTATTTAATCTGTATTAAACACAGAGGTTTTTTTTGCAGGATTTACCTAATGTCTTGGGAATAGTTCTGCATGTCGACATTGTTTTAGCTGTGTTGGTAGTATTATCCTATCAGTGAAAGTTTTGGTCTGTTGGCTAGTCTTTGGTCTGATGTAGTTGATTCTTTGATAGCTTTGGTTACCCCCTGATTTTCATCTACTTTAACCAGGTTAAAATTTAAATGCATGTTTCAGTTTACTTTCTGACCAAATACCTAAATTCACAACAGCCCTGAAGTTGTCCAAGCAAATGATACTAAAAATCTTCTTAACATTCCCACTGGGATGTTTCTAATTGAAATATGTTATGTTCATTTTTGTTGAATGTTTATGAAATGGTGTAAAAATGTTCATTTTTGTTTTTCTATAAAACAGTAAAAATATACTAACCTAGTTTTGTTATGTAAATTTGTAATTCATTTCACTCTTGGAAAAGTGTTTAGAAAAGTGATTGGTCTGTTAACTTTTGGACCCTCCCATTAATTAAGGGATTAAGAGCACACTGTGTGGGTCTGGTTGAAATATGTTTTGTTTGCCAAATTTCAGCTGTGACTACGGGAGGGTTTAAAATGGTTTTTTGGCCACTTTTTGAATTTGTGAAATCAGATTAACTTAACCTTCGTTTATTTACAGTCAGATCATTTTGTTTGTGTTTTTAATCATCTGAGGGAATGTATAGATTTTTTGTTGCAGAGTTAAATAAACGCACTACAGTTGAGCTTGTCGTTGTTAACTGAAAATATTCAAGATTTCCCTATGGGAATTAACAAAGCATATATTACATTATTACATTATTACATTGCATTATTAAACACATGAACTACATATCCAGAACAGATGGACATAGCTTCTGGGTTTAGAAATGTGATGTTAATTCAGAAATGCATTAAAAGTGCATTTCATCTGTGATGAAATTGTGTTGAGGCATGTGTTAATGAAGTCACATGTGAGTGAAGTCAACACTGAAACCAGTGTTTCAAGGTTTCGGCATGTATTAAAAACAGGCGGCTTTTCTGTAAACCTTTCATGCCAGAGTGGCATGATGGGAAGTAAATGATCTGTGACTCAAAGTAGTTCATCAGTCTACCTGCAACATAAATTAGAAATTCTCTTTAACAAGCCCCCCAAAAAAACAGTACTCAAAAAAGGAAGGCAAGAAAGGAGCAGGATGAGAACAGCTGGGATTTTAGATTTGAGAATTTTTTCAATGACTGTTTTGAGCACAAGGTCTAAAAATGAAATTCTAAAGTAAGTAGTAGTTTGTGTGTTTTTGTAAAGGATTGAAACATTGTTACCATTTATATGCTGAAATGAACTCGTACTGTAAGTGCGGCTTTGTAGCTTACCAAAGTCATAAAATATTTTTTGACAGACTTTGAGCACCATGTACCACATAACATTGGTTAGAGGTCAGTGAGCACAACCAGAATTCATACATAACGCGCACCGTCGATTTTTTAAAGAAAATTAAAGGACTTTAAGTGCCCCTTATAGTGCGGGAAATACGGTATTTTATTCATGGTCTTTTGATGCCCTGTGTTGGATTATTGACCCCATGTGTGTTAGGGTGTGGGTGGTTTGTTTAGTGTTGAGCACACCTTCATTGTTTCAACTGATAATTATTAACTCAAAACAACATTGAGGAAATTGCTTTACCAGCTACTGTAGTTACTCTAAACACGATTTCTTGTGGTATTTTTGTATGTCACAGTCTCTGGAAAATTCTGGATGTCCGCATCATTTGTGGCTCGGTTTCAGGGATGACAGAGTTGTTCTGTGCCTGCTCGTCAGTCTTTGATCCAGATAAGTGTATGTCAACAACCATTTGAAGGAATGAAGTCAATGTTTATTGATCCCAGAGAGCTTGAATCGTCCCAATTGTCCTCTTGCTTCATGGTTTAAAGTCGGCCAGTGGATAAAATGAAAGGATATTTATTTATTTATTTGTCCACTAACATCATGAGGTTTAAATTTCAAAGTGCATTTCAATACTTAATGACCAAATCTCATCAAAACAAATCGTAATGCCCTATTTAACAAGTGTTATCACTGTGAGATCTTAAACCAAGATACTAAACATAAACATCAACTTCTCAGTATTGTCATCATTCACATGTTGTTATACTAACGTTACCTGTGAGGTGTATTGCCACAGCCACTAACAATAATGTCCAAAAAGATTGGACTTGGGAAGACATGGGACCCATGGAAGCCGGTCCCATTTAATCTGTGAGCTGTAACAGGACACCACCGTCTAAAACAGTGTTGTTCCAGTGAAACATGAAACTGATCAAATGTTAAGATTTAAGATTTGTTGATTTGTCAGTTTGTGTCTGTCCTGGAAACATGTTTGTGTGCACAAATGAAACAAGGTATGGACACACTCAAGAAAACATTTCATCATAGCAAGGTCAAAGGTCAAGGCCCAAGGTTTGTAGCAGCTGCGTAACCAGATCACATCACGCTGGCATTAAAAGCATTTAATGAAGTTTCATTTTAACATGTGCACACTCGCAAGAACCGATTGTTTGCAACACACACATTCTTTTCCTCATCAGACTTCTGAAGAAACCACGCCTCCTGTTACTGCAGGTGAGTGTTTCCTTTAACCACTGCTCAAGGACAAATGCTGCACAGCCTCACTCACGGCAAGGAAGCAGATGCATCAGTGTAATTTATGAGGTAGATACTTTATGTTTGGTTGTTTGTATAATTTACTGTATAATAGAAACATAA
>NW_005187965.1:116466-128714 GCF_000239375.1 Pundamilia nyererei
GAAGAACATAAATAAATGGCACAAGCACATATGTTAAAAATGAAATGTCATATATGGAAAATGAAATGTGAATTATTTAAACAATTACAAAAAAATTAAGAAAAGGAGGTTAAGTAAACACAAAACACAAAAATTAGTGTTAGCTTGGTGTCCTCTCTACAGGAAAGGGTAGAGAAGGCAAGGAAACTAGAAACAAAATTGTAGACCTTCTCCAGGCTGGGAAGACTGAATCTGCAATAGATAAGTGGCTTAGTTTAAAGAAACTGTACAGTATGAGGTTACTGGGGGGATGAGCTTTGTTTCCTAATGCTTGTGTATAACAACAAAGGGGCTTAAGACACGATGGTTGTTAAAAACATGCAAAAAGAAAGACAAAATGAAAAAAATAAAAATAACATAAACAAAAGTTGTGTTATTGCATGTAGTGCTCTCACTTGTTTCCTGCTTTTTCTTCAGCTGCAGTGCTCTAGCATTTCTTGGTCACCTGAGTAAAACAGGTTTATGTTTCTAAATAAACAATCAAACCAACAAGTATGATGCTTCATTTTAAAGACTAAGATGTGACCTTTGTGATATTTACAAGTATTTCCAAATTGTTGGCCTAAACAGTGCCACAAAACAGGTTTAACAAACTCCACTCAAAACAGATTAAATGTTTGCTTTTACTTTACTTTTAAAAGCTTAACAAACAAACAAACAAAAAAGATACAAAAGATACACTGTCACAGATAAATATAGTTGATTAATTTTAAAACCTAAATCAGTTTTTGAACTACACCTCTGGAGTCTTTACATTATGTACATTTGTAATATAATGTTGTAGATTGTAGGTCAGTTGAAACACTGCAGCTCCTGCACTAAAGTGACCTGGTGTCCCACTTTATGTGGCATTTATTATTTCTTGTTCCCATCATCCCACAAACTGGAAGAATATCCACATTGTATTGGCTCTACTGAAGTCAGCGCATGAGTCTAGAAGCATGTGGTTAACAAAGAGAGAAAATGTGTAGTGAAGCACAGATGAAGCAGCTGGAATAACAATAATGGTAAATGGCCTGTATTTGTATAGCGCTTTTCTTTAATGGGACAACAGAAAGCAACACCAGGACTGATACAAAGGCTACTGCACAATAAAACAGAGGTAAACTTCAGTTATCATTTATGCTTATTGAATTATTATTATTCACCATTCAAAACCAGATGAACATAGTTTGCCCGTTTATTTATTTATCTATTTATTTTTTATTATCAAAAAATACTTTTAAATTTTAGTAACATTTTTGCCACATATTTACTCTGTTGATTTGTTAGTTTGTGTCTGTCCTGGAAACAGGTTTGTGTGCACAAATGTAAACAAAGTATGGACACACTCAAGAAAACATTTCATCATAGCAAGGTCAAAGGTCAAGCAAGGCCTTAAGTTTGTAATAGTTGCTCAACCAGACCATATCATTGGCATTTAAAGCATTTAATGAAGTTTCCTTTTAACGTGCGCACAGTCACATGATCACAAACAACTGATTGTTTGTCTGACAGGCACATATTCCTTTTCTCATCAGACTTCTGAAGAAACCACGCCTCCTGTTACTGCAGGTGAGTGTTTCCTTTAACCAGTGCTGAAGGAGTCATGCTGCACAGCCTCACTCACTGCAAGGAAGCAGATGCATCAGTTTCACTTATGAGGTAAATACTCTATGTTTGGTTGTTTGTATAATTTACTGTTTAATAGAAACATAAAGTGTGTCTCTGTGGTTCAAACTGACAACTTGTAGCCTCAAACATGTAAAACTGTAGTTCTCAGATGCAGACTTTGTGGTGATTTAAGGTGTATTTGTTTATTTGTGAGGCAATTTACAACAAGCTACATTGTAATAGTTAATTTCCCTCTATGCTGTACACTAGAATGCAATGAAGGCCATCTACGGAGAAGAAACAGTAAAAGCATAATTATGCCAAATAATTACGACATCATTAAGATGAAGTCTAACTTTTCTTGAGTCAAAATAGTTAAAATCATTTATTCTGATCATAGATAACTGTTGATAGGTCATCAAGTTGAGTTATAATGCTGTTTTTAAACATGTACATTTTTTGAGCACAACATGAATGCAGAGGTATATCTCTTTAATGTGACGATTTTCTTCTTGTTTTACAGAACAAAATGAGCCTAAAAAACTGGTTTGGATTCCCTCTCAGCCCAGGTAACCTGACACAAGTATGTTCAAATGTAAAGCTCAGTACTTGTTTATATGTGTATAAAAATACTTCAGAAAACTCTGCTTTTCTTCACTTGCTAATTTGTACTGGCTGTTAGATGACAAATAAAGAAACAATTTTTTTGACATTGGAGATTATTATTATTAATAGTAGTAGTATTATTACAGTTATTTTGTTTTCATGATTTTCTTTAATTTTTCACTTTAATTTTTCACAGAGAATTTGACTTCTTCTCCGGTCATCTGCATCGGTATTGTCGGTACTGTTGTCTCGGGGGCCGTTGTTCTTATTAAATACAAGGTAAACAAAAGAAAAACAGTAAAAAAAAAACTAAACACTAATCAACGATTACCAACTTGGGTCTTATTAATCTGGAGGAGCAAAAATGAAAATAAGACAGCTGAGAGGAATTCAACTGAGGCTTTTAGCTGAGGGGAAACAGAAAATGAAACCAAACATATAAGTAAACAATGGACATTTCTTCTGTGTACTTCAGATGAAGAAAGAAACAAAGAGAATTGCATGTTAGAATGAAGTCTAACCTGAACAACAAGGTTCAGTCAGAGATGAATCAGAAGCACAAAGCCAAGAGAGCAACTCAGGAAAAAGACAGGGGGAGGAGAGAGAGACAAACAGCCTACGCTAAAAACAAATTACAGATGGTGTAAAAATGAATGACGGTCATTGCTTTGTGTAAAGGCATGATAGTGGGACAAACTTAGAAAAATAGATAGATACCACAATAAAATCGCCAACCATCACAGTGAGACTGTTGTAAAGCAAACGCACGTTTTTAGAGGTGTTGCTTTCTTGTCTTTTGACAGCTTGTTTCAGTCTTTCTCTTTAGTGCCACTGATGCGACGTTTGTGTGTACAAATCTAAACAAAAGTAAAGGTGCACTCATGAAAACATGTTTTCACAGTATGGTTTACCATAGAGTACCTTTTAATTTCTGTAGGGTGAATGTAAGACACTGCCATCAAGTGTAGTTTCATTCTGAAGTACACTAAAAGCAAACCATAAAAAAGCATTAAAAAAATCCACTTGCATAAACTGAAAAAACTTCCTCAACATGTGTGTAATGAGCTCCTGATCTTTTTAAACATAGAAGTCACAAGCTGAACTCAAGAGCAAGGATGAGGAGATTGAGGAGCTCAAGACTCAGGTAATTCTATATAACAAATTAAAGGACTTTTAAATTTTCTTTCAATCACATATGCGTCAATAAAAGCAGATGCCTATCAATGAGTCTCCGAGTAAAGATATAAAAGCTGATGTCCTGATGCTGCATGATGAGAATGAACAGAATGAAATCCTGCAGATATTCGAGCAGTTGCAGAAGACAGAGGCTGAACTCAAGAGCAAGGATGAGGAGATTGAGGAGCTCAAGACTGAGGTAATTCTATATAACAAATTAAAACATTGCTCTTAACTGTAAGGAGGCCACAGGGCAGATCCAGGACACAGTGGAGCCACATATCTCTCATGACCTGGGAACCACTTGATGTTCCCCCAGAGCTGAAGCAGGGGGCTGGAAAGAAGGGGGTCTAGGTTTTCTTGCTTACACTACTGCCCCCATTCCACAAGCCTGGATGAGCAGAAGAAGATGGATGGATAACATGTCACTGCTCTCTGCATATTTGAGCTGAGACAAATCGGCAACTCTTCCCCCCATTCATTATGTAGCCATTAAGCTAAGCTCTAGGAGTATAACCAGTATGGCTAATGTGATACTGAGCCACTGTGTTTGTTTTTTGTTAGCTGGAGAGACTTCAGTGGCTGAGAAATGACACGCTTAAAGGGATGGATGAGTCACAAAGGAAGTTCACCAAGCTTACCCTTGCTATCAAGAGGATGGAGAAAGTAATTCTCAAATACAAACACAAACTTCCTCATACAATATCACCACTGTTCCATTAAGTTTGTGGTAGATTACAACACATACCATTTTATGCAATTGAGTCTTTGTTAAAAGCAGAGTGAGGAGACACACATTTTAAGCTTAATACAACTTCATGGTTCTTCAATTATTTTTCAGTTGGAGGAAAATGTAGGTTTACACAGGGTCCAATCACCTTGTTCTAAATATGAATCGTTGGAGAAAGACCTGCAGAAAGTGAAGACAGAGCTTGAGGCCAGCCAATCAATGGTTAGTTTCTTTTATTTCTTTTACCTCCATATATTCAGTTTTATATCAAATTATATCTATGCACTGAATATTTTTATATGAGTCCATCAACCACCTTCAAAAAGAGGAATAGAAACAACAACATTTTGCTACTTGCCAGTGCTAAGATTGTTGCCAATATTGGTAGCATAGCGTAGCGTCAACATGAATGCCAAATTAAAAGACAAAACTAATGAAGTCATGAAGCTCCGTGCGGTGAGAAAATAAATATTTCATTAGCCCATTTCACAACATATTCTGTTATATTGATTCTGTATTAACCCTTTAAGACCTACCATAGAACCAAGTCCGCCAGAGCTTATATTATATTTTTACATGCTGTAGTGCCATTTTTGGGAGCATTTCAAGTTGCTATACATCAATACAACCATTATAGCCCAAATTTAAATAATATGCATAGTAATTACATAAATTGCAAAAAAGTGCAATAAACTACAAAAAATTGAAAATCATTTTTGTTTTTTTAACATGTATTTGTAGTTAGAGAAATTTAAGAAGCTTATCCCTCAAAACTGTAAATACAAAAAAGTTGCACAAAATAGTTTCCCACCACAGGAAATTTATTTTGAGTGTCTTCATAGTTTTATTTTTGAAATACGCCAATTTTTATATACTGCAGGAAAAACAAAAATAAATAATATAATGCAACTTTGCAAAAAAAACAGCATATGCATCAAAATAAACTATTTCCAGCAGGTCAATTTGACTTCTAAGCATCCCAGAAACGACAGAGAAAGTCATAAAGTCAAACATAACTTTTAAAAACACCAGTATAGGCTTATGAGGCCCTGATGGTAAAAAACTACATTTCTGCAAAAATGATTTCACTTCCGGTTTCGGGCTGTTAATGGTGGACATGCGATAGTTCACGCTGACGTCTATTCCAACGTAGTGTTATGAACAGCTGATCGGATCGGCAAAGCGTGTTACTGGAATATTATGTTTTTGTTGCTACAAGTGCTTTTTATGCAATTTTTGCAAAGCTATATGTGGAAGGAAACCGGGACCTAGGGCAAGCTGATGGCATAAGATGTAAGTACAACTCCTCAGGTTTCATATCGTTAGCTTCATAGCATAAGTGCCTAAGTCATTTTTTTGTGATGACATAGGCAGACGGACAGGATGATGCAGCAGTGGTAGGGGAGTAAAGTTAGGCAAAAATCTCAATTTGACCAAAAAATGACTTAGGCACTTATGCTATGAAGCTAACGATATGCAAAAAAAATTATTGCGCTAGCTCACGTGGTTGCAGAGCTACCGGGATTTAAAAATAGTTACGCAAAACGGAGCGTAACTATTTTTAAATCATATTTTTTTGTTTTTAAAATTGTTAAGGTGTTTCTAAAGTAGTCTAAGGAGCTTGGAAAGAAAAAACTAAGAAAAAAAGAAAAGAACCCAAACTCCACCATTTGACCTTAGAACTGAAGAAGCTTCTCGGATGAGAGGTGAAACGTCTTCAAGCAACTTAAACAAGTCCAGATGCTTTTCTTTCCAAGCTCCCTAGACCATGATGACCTGGATGACTGAGAACCTTCACAGACGTTTCTAAAGTAGATATTGTTCTTTGTAGTAATTTTTTTGATGAACTCAATACCAGCTTTATTCCATCATTTTGGTTGGTAAATATGTTCCCTAACTGAACAGACAGATGACTTACACAGTACAATACAGAAACTTTTCCCTTTTAGTAAAAATGACTCGGATGTTTTCCTTTTCTCAGGTCAAAGATCTAGAGGCTGAAGTCCTTGAGCTTCGTGTTGAAAAAAATAAGTGGTTGGGAGATAAGGAGGAGCTACAGACCACACAGAGGAAACTTGAGGCAAAGAATAAAGAGGTGAATTTTTCATTCCTTATGATGAAGAAGCCGATTGTTTGGGGGTACATAGAATTATTCAAACTATTAATTTCTCAATAATCTTTATTGTGAGTACCCTTACTGACAGAACACACACAGCAGATAGTGGTTAAAATATTTCTTTGAAAACATTAAACAACTTGAAACCACCACAACTTTTAATTTTTTTCTGCTTACTCAGCTGAATGTTGAAGTATCAAAACTACAACATCTGCTTAATAAAGAAAAGCAGATGAGGAGCGATACTGAGATGGACGTGGAATCCCTGAAAACAAAGCTGGAGACCAACGGTGAAGAGGTAATTTTATTTTCATGTTTTTTTTTATTATTATATTAACTCATTACCTTATATCTATTCTTTTATGCATTCAGGTTTGAATTTTACTCCAAATACAAAACATTTTCGAAAATATTAATTTTAGCTCCAGTTTCTCTCTGGAAATCACTGACTATTTAATGTCTTTTTTAAAGATCATTATTGATGTTTACATTAATTACATAAACTGAAATAATCAGGTTAAATATTTAATATTTTTTTCTTCTGTTAAATGACTCAATTTTCATTGTTTCACTCCTTACCATGAAAAGTTAAAAGAAAAAGAGGCTGAGCTCTTGAAGCTTCGCGCTGAGAGAAACAGAAGATAAAGAGATGAGAAGGAGCTGCAGACCAAAAATAGGAAGTTTGAAGCCGAGAAGAAAGAGGTTCATATTTTGTTCATTAGATTTAATATCTAATATTTCTAATGCAAAATAAAAAGTTAACATGCTGTTTTTTCTCATCACAGTATGTAATTATCTTGTAGAAACTCTTATAAATATACCTTTACCTTTTTCCCTCCCGTCCCAGTTGAATGAAGAAGTAGCTAAATTACAGCAGAGACTTGGGAAAGAGCAGCAGAGGAGGCAGGATGCTGAAATGGCCCTGAAGTCCTGAGTGAAGGAGCTTGAGACTAAAGACTAAGGGTTCATATTTTTAATTTAACTGCATTTCATCAAGGTCTTCATTACTGATTTTTTATTGAAAGACAAATTTATTCAAATAGCCCAAAGTTCATCAAATTGTCCAATATATGATTTAATCATTTTATGTTAAATTGCATTGGAATATATCAGTTTTATATTTGTTAATACACAGTGTATACATACATACTCTAATTTGACTTATCCTTTAATGAAGTTACTTTTAGTGATTAATTCATCCTCAGTAAGTCATCGTTGATGAGACTGTTGTTTTTATTTTGTTTCCCCCATTTTCTTCCTCTCAGCCATTTATGCACATAGTAAGTCCCACCTCATTTACATGTGTTCAGTTCAGTTTATTACTAACCTATACTACTACTAAAAGTGGCTGCGTGTAGCAGGAGCTGCAGCTAATTTAGGCAAATTGCATTTTTATTGGTCTGGGTGTGAAAAGTGAAGCTAATGGAGCAAAGTTTGTTCAACCTCTATGACCAGCAGGGGGAGACTGCTCTGCTTTAACTTATTTAGGCGTTCATTACAGATTAGCCTCCTTTCTTATATTCCCTTCTCTCTCTTCCAAGTTTGAACATAAAGTAACTGAAGTCCAGCAGCAGGTAAAAGATGAACAGAGGAGGGAGGAAGCTGAGTAAGAAGTGGAGGTCCTGAAACGGGAGTTGGAAATGGGATTTACTTAACATCTGTATATTTGTAAAATAGTTAAAGATTCATTTTATAGTCCTGAGTTTGTATGAGTCAAGTACATAAGTACAATGCCATAGGGTATGGATACGGTTCATGTAGTCTGGATCTAAAATGCTCAGATTGTTTCCTCTTTGTTCCCAAACCTCTGTTTGTCCTGTTTTCTCTGTATGTGTCATATCATCACAGCAACAACTGAGAAAGAAAACTTGAAATTTATAGTGAGCCAAGAGTGTTTTTTTTTTTTTTTTAGATTCACACTAAAATATGAAAAATAAAGCAAATGATTTACAGATCATATTGGTAAAATAAATGTTTAACCACTTGGTTTTTGTGTGTAAATCATCTTTTATTCAGCCAAAGACAGCAGCAGAGAAATCTATGACAGCATCTCACATCTTTGGAGGAAACTGTGATTAAAAGAGATCCAGTTTTTGTGTAAACTACACTGGAAAAAAAGAACATGTTGGATTCATTTAATTCAATAGTGTAATTGGTTGCACACAATTGTTTTGCTTTGGCATAAACTTTAAAAACTGAGTTAAAACAACACAACTTATTCATATTCAATAAACCTATGCATTTTGTGTTCAGAAAACGTGATTGAAACATGTTCAGATGAACTAAATTGAGCTCTTGGAATATTTTAATCCTTCACAATTTTGTCACTTTATTCCAAAACTATTCAATAACTTTGTGGGAGGCACTTTCCCCACGTACACACACGCACAGACACACACGGTACGTTATTGCAGATGCAATGTTTATTCTGAGCTTTTGTTATTAGTTTTGACAGTCCGCCGTCCACTCCGCTCCTCTCCCGTCTCACTAAAAAAGGGGAAGCAAAACCGTCATCAGCCCAAACGCCATCACCTGTTCTCACCTGCTTCTCCAGCACCGCCCCGTTGAGCTCACTGCACCACTCCTCCCCTGCAGCCGCGCCCGGGACCACACCTCTGCCACAAACTTTTATCCCAATACAGCTTAATCACTTAAATACTACATGTTGCCTTTGTATTACATAATGTTCAACAAATGTATTGGTTTTACAACAACTTCCACTCTATCTTCCTATCTTTATCTGGGTTGCAGGGGGGCTGGGGCATAACCCAAAATTGATAAGAGGTGGGGTTAACCTTGGACAGGTCGCCAGTCCAACGCAGGGCTAACACAAAGAGACAGACACCCATTTGCCCTCATTCACACTGATAGGTAATTTGGAAACAGTAATTAACCTAGCTCTACTAAATGCATGGCTTTTAACTGTGGAAGGAAACAAGAGTACCCAGAGAGAACCCACTTGAAACTAGCCTGGTTGTAGATTTGAACCAAGAACCTTCTTGGTGTGAGGTAACCACCACACCACCAAGCTGTCAAGCTGCTTGGTGCTGAATTTTCTGTACGTTTCTGTCCTTATAGATTAAACCACATAAATAGTACTAGCATACACATTGTGTGTGTATAGTTGTCTTCCTCTTCGTCCAGGCAACTAAACACTCTCACTAGATTGCATCATGTCATCTCAACAAGAACAAATTAAGTTGTTGAATTTGATGCAGATACATGATTTAACTAGAAACGTGAAATAATTTTTTTCAAATTACAAGTTACACATTTGTACACATAAAAACAATGCAATTTCCTTTTTTTTAGTGTACAAACACACATGTGTGTTTTTTTGCAGGATTTACCTAATGTCTTGGGAATAGTTCTCAAAATTCAAATTCAAATTTTATTTGTCACGTACACAGTCATACACAGTACGATATGCAGTGAAATGCTTGGACAACTGCTCGTGACCTAAAGAAAACAAAAAGGAAAAGGCTATGAATAAGATAGGAAATAAATATGAAAAATTAAAAAGGGTAAATTTAACTAGGAAGGAATAAGATAAAATATATAAATTAAAGTTGAAAATAAAATAACTACAACAAAATACACAATATAGAACTATATAAGAATGTATGAAGAAATATAAATAAATATATACACAATAACAGCAGCTGTACAAGTATTAACCGGAAATGAAGAATGTAGTGACCAGTGTTGTGCAATCCACATTATGTCTTCTGCATGTCGACATTGTTTTTAGCTGTGTTGGTAGTATTGTCAGGCATCTCCGAAAACGTTAGAGCACTTTTGCAAATATGTGATGTCTTGATAAATCGAGCAGATATTTGAAGTTCACACAGCACCATTCTCGCATGAAAATATCATAAAAGTTTATTTTGTGACCCAGAAAGAATAATATTTCAAACTCCGCCACTCCGTGTTCCTCGATGCAGTGGACAAAATGGATTCTGGGATATTGCATTTCGTCATTTCGAGCTGATTGGAGACCAGAACAGCCAATCAGATATTTTTGCATCCAAGTCTGTGATTGGCTGGTTTTGTGGCACAAATATAACGGTGTAGAGGAAGAGTTGAGCGCGCACGGGCAGAAATGTTGAGAGCGCAAATGCAAAAACTGAGCGAGAGGGGCTGCTATTGTGTGTGTGTGTGTGTGTGTGTGTGAATAATAGCAAACACTGAAATAAATTTTTTGGACGCAGCAATGAATTTTGTTCACTCAAATTCAGCTTTTCTTCGCTCAAAATAAATTTCTCCTCAAAGAGCAACACTTGCACCTGCAAACTTTTTTTACTTGCGCTCAAATTTTTTTTTACGTGCGCTCAGAATAGTGGAACAAAAATAACGCCATACAGTTCAGCTTGTTGTTGTTAACTGAAAATATTATGAGTTCAAATGCATTTTATTTTTAAAATAGTTGATCTTTCTCTTAAACGGGGATTCATAAATTGACTAAATTCGAATCCACTGAACGGCTACCCTGAGGTACCCCTGAGCAAGGTACCGTCCCTACACACTGCTCCTCTGGCTCTGGATGGGTGGCTGCCCACTGCTTCACTGAGTGAATGGGTTAAATGCAGAGGAGTAATTTCCCTATGGGAATTAACAAAGCATATATTACATTATTACATTATACTTTGCATTATTAAACACATGAACTACATATCCAGAACAGATGGACTTAGCTTCTGGGTTTAGAAATGTGATGTTAATTCAGAAATGCATTAAAAGTGCATTCTTCCTAACGACCAGCAGGGAGAGGAACACATGTGGTTGCAGCTGCAGAAGAGGTAAGATGAGATAAGATAAACCTTTATTAGTCCCACATGTGGGAAATTTGTTTGGTCACGGCAGAAAGTGGACAGTGCAGAGTAATGAGCCGCAAAAATGAAGAAAAACAATAGAATAGAGTAAGATAAAATAGAATAGCATACTATATAAAATGGAATGAAGTACTATATAAAAAAAAACTATGTTGCATCAGAAAAATTGCACTTGTAATATTGTACATAAGGGACACTAAGCAAAGGCTATTATGGTGTATTGGATGTGTGTCTGTCTGTCTGCCACCATAGAAGGTCTTCAGTAGTTGCCCATTCACTCCAAGAGACTTGAGCCTCAACAGGAGGTACAGCCTGCTCTGCCCTTTCCTCCTTTCCTGTGGACACCACATACTGTGGTCGGTCAGCGAGGTAGTCCAGTATCCATGTTGTGAGGTGATGGTCCTCTCCTGAGTTCTCCAGCTTGTCCAGTAGGACTGTGGGAAGCAAGGGCGTAGATTTGGTTTTGGCATTGGTGGGGACGGATGATTCAACCACCGAACCCTGCCCTGTTTCTTTATTTTTCCTTTTCGTCTTTGCTTCTTGATTAAAAAAAAGGAGAAATATACTTGCCTACATATGCTATTCTACATGCTTTTAAATATGACTTTAAGAACTTAACATCATTACTTCAGTTACACCAACATCTCTTATACATTAGCACTAAGGGAACACTGAATGACCTGGTGGTTTTTGTCCATAAAACTACTCATCTAAGATTACCACAAAGTAAAAGATCTCTTAGCAAAATTATGCAACATTTTATGCAAACTATTGCCCCTATCAAGTCAGTGAGCTGTTATGTTTTACTCTAAACATGAACTACTGTTACAGCAACAGTGTCCCACACAACAACTCAATGTCCACTATGTGAAGGAGCCAAACACATGCTTTCTCCTCTCATTAACTGAGATAAACTGCTGGCATATTTGTTTTACATCTATACTGTCCAGTCTCTCCTGGTGGACATGGCAACACGTTATTCATGGTTACATACAATTTTAGACTGATGTGGGCCAAAGCCTAAAACGATGTGCCGGGAGTTTGCTGTTCTCCCTGGTTCAGATATTTGAAGTTTGCACAGCTACATTCTTGCCTGAAAATTTTTTAAAAGTTTATTTTGCAACCCAGAAAGAGTAATAAGAGGGGCACTGAAATT
>NW_005187965.1:146024-151126 GCF_000239375.1 Pundamilia nyererei
TTTCTATATGATTATTCTGCATTATTAAGCAATAAAAACAAGTTGTCTGATGTCCTCTAATCATTATGAAGCAATATGGTTATGTTATTATTACAATTACATAATACAATTATATATTGTATTGTGAAATGCAATGAAACATTACATTTTTGTACAGAGTATCGGATCAGTATTGCTGATACCACCCTGAATTTTACTTGGTATCGGATCGGAAAGGAAATCAGTGGTATCGCACATCATTTTTTATTAGTTAAGTTACTGTGTTGTGTTGTGATGTGTGGTATCGTGTCATGTTGTGTTGTATCTAGTGCTGACGTTGGACAGTTTTCCAATTTCATTTTACTATTGTACTATGTATGACTGTGCAATGACAGTAAAGAGTTATCTTACCTTATCGTAGTGAGACTTCATTGTAAAGCAAACATGAGTTTTTAGAGTTGCTGCTTTGTTGACTTTTGACAGCTTGTTTCAGTCTTTATTAGCCCCACTGATGAAACAATATTTTATAGCAAGTACAACTACAGTGAACAAGTACACCACCTTCACAGAATCTGTGTGGCCAATAATTATACAATCTCTAAATTCAGCAAAGTCATTAAAATAAAGAATCCATTAGATTTGACTTCATTTGACGACATTTACCATTGAGATTATGCACCTGTGCAACAGAGGCATGCTGAGGGAGCAAAGCCATATTTGATCAGTAGCTCATCTTCCTCTTATTTTAGAAAAAAATGATGAAATGTTCTGGCTTTAGGTGTTTTTCTATGATCTATATAGACTCTTATCCTCCATCAGAAGGATGCATACAGTGTGTCCATGATATAATGCTGGCAGTTTTATTGTGTTAAGCTAAATGACTGTAAATAGTCTGAAATTTCACTTTTAGAGCACTTCCTTCATACACACACAATATTCTTTATGTCTGATAATCGCTCCAAAACGTGCTTCTTTTTCATAATGTTCTACTTTTTTCCAAGTTAAAAGAAAAAGAAGCTGCAGCCCTGAAGCTCAGTGATGAACACCAGACTGAGGAAGGAGATGAGAAGAACCTGCAGACACTGGAGAATAATTCACCAAACCATGTTGTGGGTAACATTTTTGCAAATTAAATCTTCCAAAAGTTTGAAGCTTTATTTTAAAAGCTCCAACATTTTTTTCTCTAATCTCAGGTGGATGAGGAAGTAGCTGTGGGACAGCAGCAGCTGCAGGGTGAGGAGCAGCACAGGGGGCATGATGAGGTGAGGATGCAGACTCTGAAGACAAGGCTGGAGAGCATGAATGAAGTGGTCTAAATGCATGAAACCAGCTCAGATGTTTCCCCAGTTGTCATCTAGTCCATGCTTAGCTGTATGCTAACCTAAATGAATGAATAATTGATCCTCTCAGCTGTGCTTCTGTTTGTTAGTTGGATAAAACTGAGGTGATGACACCTGACACGCTTAAAGAGAAGCAGGAGGCCTCTTCACAACTGAACCTCGGCCTTGCTGTCACCACGAGGAACAAAGTAAGCAACATCACCTCTTACAGCACACGTGACCTTATATTACACTAACTCAGGACAACCATGTTATGGTACTTTTTAATTAAAGAACTACATTTGAATGTCAGGAGATAAAGTAAACAGTTGGTGAGCACATGGTGATGGTTGGAAGGAAACATCGTCTTTTAACAATAAAAAAAGTCTTTAACATACTGAGGGTGCACAGCCGTATTTGATCAGTAGCTGATCTCTTAACTAAAAAAAATTAAAACAATCTGACAAAAAAATAATTGTTTTTTCAAGTGTTTTATGCAACCTTCTTTGATTAAAAACACATTTGTTTTTTTTCATTCAGAAGACACAGTTATCAGTTTTTCAGTGGTAAAAATCAGTCGATGGAAAATGAGCTGCAATGGCCATCGATGCTGATGACCACTGTACCAAACCTTTTTTTAGAGAAGCAAAAACCACTTTTAGGATTAAAATGTACAGCTTTTGATCTAGATCACTTAAAATCATATTTGTTTTGCAACCTGATTACACTTGGAGATTCACCAATTCAAGAATATTTGTATTTTGTTAACAATGCTAACAAAATATACATTTAGTATACCAATTTCTTATGTTGTTTTTTTCCTCCTGATCTTTTTAAACATAGAAGTCACAAGCTGAACTCAAGAGCAAGGATGAGGAGATTGAGGAGCTCAAGACTCAGGTAATTCCATATAACAAATTAAAGGACTTTTTAATTGTTCTTTCAATCACATATGTGTCAATAAAAGCAGATGCCTATCAATGAGTCTCCGAGTAAAGATATAAAAGCTGATGTCCTGATGCTGCATGATGAGAATGAACAGAATGAAATCCTGCAGATATTCGAGCAGTTGCAGAAGACAGAGGCTGAACTCAAGAGCAAGGATGAGGAGATTGAGGAGCTCAAGACTGAGGTAATTCTATATAAAATATTAAAGTTTGTTCGGATCTGGGAAGACGGCCCAAGGCAGATCCAGGAGACAGTGAAGAAACTACACATCTCTACCAGCTTGGGAACTACTCGATGTTCCCCCAGAGTTGGAGGAGGGGGCTGGGAAGAAGGAGGTCCAAGTTTTCTTGCTTACACTGCTGCCCCCATTCCACAAGCCTGGATGAGCAGAAGAAGATGGATGGATGACAACCAGTATGACCAGTATGACTAATGTAATATTGAGCCACTGTGTTTGTTTTTGTTAGCTGGAGAGACTTCAGTGGCTGAGAAATGACACGCTTAAAGGGATGGATGAGTCACAAAGGAAGTTCACAAAGCTTACCCTTGCTATCAAAAGGATGGAGAAAGTAATTCTCAAATACAAACACAAACTTCCTCATACAATATCAGCGCTGTTCCATTAAGTTTGTGGTAGATTGCAACACATGCCATTTTATGCAATTGAGCCTTTGTTAAAATCAGAGTGAGGAAAACAAATCATGTCATCTCAAGCTGACCCTGGTATTAGAGACACAGAAGAAATACATTTTAAGCTTAATACAACAACATGGTTCTTTATTTATTTTTCAGTTGGAGGAAAATGTAGGTTTACACAGGGTCCAATCACCTTGTTCTAAATATGAATCGTTGGAGAAAGACCTGCAGACCCTGAAGACAGAGCTCGAGGACAGCCAATCAAAGGTTAGTGTCTTTTATTTCTTTTACTTCCATATATTCAGTTTTATATCAAATTATATCTATGCACTGAACATTTTTATATGAGTCCATCAACCACCTTCAAAAAGAGGAATAGAAACAACAACATTTTGCTACTTGCCAGTGCTAAGATTGTTGCCAATATTGGTAGCATAGCGTAGCGTCAACATGAATGCCAAGTTAAAAGACAAAACTAATGAAGTCATGAAGCTCCGTGCGGTGAGAAAATAAATATTTCATTAGCCCATTTCACAATATATTCTGTTATATTGATTCTGTATTAATTCACACTTCATCAACCAGTTATAATTTCTCTCTGGACGTGACTATCTCTCTGTTCGCCACATATTTTTTGTTTTTAAAATTGTTAAGGTGTTTCTAGAGTAGATATTCCATCATTTTGGTTGGTAAATATGTTCCCTAACTGAACAGATAGATGACTTACACAGTACAATACAGAAGCGTTTCCCTTTTAGTAAAAATGACTCTGATGTTTTCCTTTTCTCCAAGGTCAAAGAGCTAGAGGATGAAGTCCTCAAGGTTCGTGTTGAAAAAAATAAGTGTTTGGGAGATAAGGAGGAGCTACAGACCAGACAGAGGAAACTTGAGGCAATTAATGAAGAGGTGAATTTTTCATTCCTTTTGAGGGTTTGAGGGTATATAGAATTATTCGAACTGTTAATTTCTCAATAATCTTTATTGTGAGTACCCTTACTGACAGAACACACACAGCAGATAGTGGTTAAAATATTTCTTTGAAAACATTAAACAACCTGAAACCACCACAGCATAAATCTTTTTCT
Organism: Pundamilia nyererei; assembly: GCF_000239375.1. NCBI lineage: Eukaryota > Metazoa > Chordata > Actinopteri > Cichliformes > Cichlidae > Pundamilia > Pundamilia nyererei. Next base: position 149,992 of record NW_005187965.1, read on the forward strand.
CCTTACTCAGCTGAATGAGGAAGTATCAAAACTACAACGTCTACTTAATAAAGAGAAGCAGAAGAGGAGGGATATTGAGATGGACGTGGAATCCCTGAAAACAAAGCTGGAGACCAACAATAAAGAGGTAATTTTATTTTCATGTTTTTTTATTATTATTATATTAACTTATTACCTTATATCTGTTTCCTTCTTTTATGCATTCAGGTTTGAATTTGACTCCAAATATAAACATTTTCGAAAATATTATATTTTAACTGCAGTTTCTCTCTGGAAATGACTGTCTCTATTTAATGTCTTTTTAAAGTTCATTACTGATGTTTACATTAATTACATAAACTGAAATAATCAGGTTAAATATTTAATATTTGTTTTGTTCTGTTAAATGAGTCAATTTTCATTGTTTCTCTTTCCCATGAAAAGTTAAAAGAAAAAGAGGCTGAACTCATGGAGCTTCGCGCTGAGAGAAACAGAAGATAAAGAGGTGAGAAGGAGCTGCAGACCAAAAATAGGAAGCTTGAAGCCGAGAACATAGAGGTTCATATTTTGTTCATTAGATTTAATATCTAATATTTCTAATGCAAAATAAAAAGTTAACATGCTTTTTTTTTTCTCATCACAGTATGTAATTATCTTGTAGAAACTCTTATAAATGTACCTTTACCTTTTCCCTCCCGTCCCAGTTGAATGAGGAAGTAGCTAAATTACAGCAGAGGCTTGGGAAAGAGAAGCAGAGGAGGCAGGATGCTGAGATGGCCCTGAAGTCCTGAACGAAGGAGCTTGAGACTAAAGACTAAGGGTTCATATCTTTAATTTAGCTGCATTCGTCAAGGTCTTCATTACTTCATTACAAATTTATTCAAATAACCCAAACTTTACATTGGAAGTTCATCAAACTATCTAATATATGATTTAATCATTTTCTGTTAAAGTGCATGGAAATATATGAGTTTTAAATTTGTTTAAACATTTGTTTTTATTTTGTTTTCCTCATTTTCTGCCTCTCAGCCATTTTTACACATAGTAGGTCCCATCTCATTTACAGTGGGGCAAAAAAGTATTTAGTCAGCCACCGATTGTGCAAGTTCCCCCACCTAAAATGATGACAGAGGTCAGTAATTTGCACCAGAGGTAC
>NW_005187965.1:153103-167657 GCF_000239375.1 Pundamilia nyererei
GGTGCAAATTACTGACCTCTGTCATCATTTTAGGTGGGGGAACTTGCACAATCGGTGGCTGACTAAATACTTTTTTGCCCCACTGTAACTATATTCAGTTAATTATTAATATATACTACTTATTTTTGTACATCAGTTTATTTCATGTATTATACTTCTTAGGCATAGACAGTAATATTGTGGGTCAGAATGACCCATAAATCCTGCTAGCTTGCATACTGTAAAAAGTGACTGCTTAGGAGATCCAGGTAATTTTGGCAAAATGCATTTGAAACACTCTTTTATTTTCTTCTGATTTGTTTGTTCATTCAGTTTTATTCTGCCATAATAAATATTATTATTATACACATATTGAGAGTGATCCAAATGTTATATAATTATAACTCTGAGTTTATTTTTTTATTTTGATTTGATAATACCATGAAAATATTCTGCACCCTAAAAAAAATTGGGTTAAAAATAACCCAATTTGTGACCCAAATATGAACCGAGCAAACGCTGGGTTGTTTCAACTTAAGATGGTTGGGTTAGTGGTTTGACCCAGCACACTGGGTTAGGATAACTATCCAAAAATTGGGTTGAGGTGCAGTTGAGGTTAACAAAAATTGGGTTGAAACCCATCACAAAGGTTATATTACCATTTGCATTTGGGTTAATCAATGGTCATGGGAATTTGCAAAGGTACTGTTTATGAGATTTGGGGAAACCTGCAGTCAGCTGAGACTGAAGAAGTCACTTGGATGAGTGATGAAACGTTTCTCCCACTGAAAACTCTACATCCAGATGAACAGAATCAAACTTTGGGGATTTACTTATCTGGATGATTGAGCATGCATCAGGGCATTGTAAGGTGTGTATTCTAGTATTAACCAGTTGATGCTACAGTGCACACACAGTTTGTTGTTGCTGTTTGTCTGTTTACCACAAATCTGTCTGATCTTTGCTCCCAATTTTAACTTCAGTTACCAAATAAAACCAAGTTCTCTTCAGGCCAATCGTAGGTCACTGGTACAGTTCAAGCAGTAGTGGATTTGATTGGTGTTCACTGTGGTACACTTGAGGCTTTACCTAGACCCCAGATTTATCCTTGTGTGACTCGGTGGGATGAAACACATCTGGCCTTTACCAGAAGAATATCCCTGTTTTCATGATCTGAAAAAATGGAAACATTTTACTAAAAATCTTGAAAGTTGTCTGATGAGGGAACATACACAGTTGTAAAAATAAAGTTGTGACAGATCTCCATCCAGTCCTTTGAAAAGTACATCCTTGCTGTTTCCATAGGAAATTATGAAGTCACTACCATCCAGGTGCAGACAACATATCATCAAAATGTCACAACATCTATAAAAGTTGTTGTGTTGGTCAATGTGTTAATAAAATCATACAATCTTCCCCCGAGGACATCCAAGCAAACTCACCTTCAGATCAGATTGTGTAGAATGACATATGTTACTAAATGAATAAGGAAGTTTGACTGTGTTTGGAAGGGTTGAAAGAAGAAAGTATCTTCTCGCTAAAACGAAGAAGACTGTATGGCTTTGCTTTGGGAAGTTGCATCTGAACAAACCACAAACTATCTCCAAACATGTCATTTGGATGAACAAACCAACGTGGAGATGTTTAGACACAATGTACAACTGTACATTTGGGAAATAAAACAACAAAAACATTGCACAAACACATGACAGCATACTACCCAGAGTCCCATGAAAACTTTCTTTTTCCTATGACTAAATGCGTTGGTCCAGACAACAGAAACACTACAGTTCAGCTTTTTGCTGGAAAGGAAGCATATGATGCTTAAACGCATTTGCTTGTCTTTTATGTGTAAAATAGTTTATCTTTCTCTAATACTCTGAGTCATACATGGTGCTAGTCACATTAGCAGTGCAGCCTTTTTCTTTGTTCCTTATTTTGGGCTTGTTAGTCAGTTACTGTATAAATATTACAGTATACATTAGCTTTAAACATGGTATAACTTCTAGGTCTAAAAAAGGCTAATGCAGAACTGGACTGAACCTGAATTTTTTTCTAAAAGTCAGGAGGGAGCAATTAAGTTTAATTAATTTATGACCTTAGTAAACACTTTCTTAATAACTTTATGGTCACCATACACCATATGGTCATATGTATTAAGCACAACATTATTTATATCTCGGAAGTTACTTTACTCTGGTGCTATCTAAATAAAATTTAAATGAAAAGAATTAAAATGGACAAAAGAGGATAAAGCACTACTAATCATTTGAGTGTGGCGTTTCCTCTGGTTTCTCAGTCAGATCTTCCCCTTTTGTCACAAACAATTTTTATAAGGCCTAAAGGAGCAAAATAACCTCATGATCTGGAATTCAAAATGTCCTCTGGATTTGTAAAAAAGACTTTCCTGAATTTACTTACTGTCTTGGGAATAGTGTCGCACACACAGTGTGTCGACATTGTTTTAGCTGTGTTGTTAATATGGTCCTATCAGTGAAAATCTTGGCCTGTTGGCCAGTCTTTGGTCTGTTGCAGTTGAATTCTTTGATAGCTTTGGTTATGCCCTGGTTTTCATCTACTTTAATCAGGTTAAAATTTAATACATGTTTCAGTTTTTTCTTTGTGACCAAATACATGAAATCAGGTAAAAACAGCCCTGAGGCCCTTTATGTTGTCCTAGCAAACCATGACACTAAAAATCATCTTAACATTCCCATTGCAATTATTTCTCATTGGAACATTTATAACGGATCATGTATATGAACCATACTGTAATAAAGAATAGAAGAGTGATCTCAGTGATGGTGAGACCAATGCCATGTGTGCTCTGTCAAAGTGTACAAAATGTGTATTTAGACAAATTACACATTTACACACAGTGTAAATGTGTAATTTTGTTTGGGTTTTTAATTATAAGCAGGACATAGTGTGCACGTAACATGTAATATTTTATTACTGCAAAACATTGTGGTGGTGAAGAAAACAGCTTTAAATGTATATTGTTGATTTTTTTTTGGTACGCACAAAGATGTGAAAAGACTGAAGTGTTAATAAAGTTAGTGTCCCTAGGATTTGTGAAAATCTGTACAAGTGCTGGAGCCTGTTGGATACAGTCATGTGTTAGGCACTGTTGTTCAGTGAAGGGGAAAAAAGAACCAGTATTAACCTAATGATATTAACTATACAAAGCCTTTAAAAAGCATCTGTCAGAAAGTAGAAATTAATTTTAAAAAACAAAAGTGAAGATGTGGGTAAACATTCTGTGAAAGTAACTATTTTATATCTTTAATTCAGTGGGTTTGTGTATGTATGTAGTATCAGCTGTTACATGTGTCTTCCTTAGCTGTATTCTCAGGTCTCTTGATCATTGGTGTAAACCGATTCTTCTAAAAAAATGTTTTAAATGTATTAATTTTTATTGTGCTTCCATCCTAACATACATGGTGAATGCATTTCTTATGTCAACTTTTACCTAGATCTTTTTAGCGTGTTTAAAAAACTTTGGCCTACAGAACAGGCTGAACCTGTTAACGCTACCAGGTGATGAGTAGATGTCAGCTGGGCTAGAGTTTCAGCTTTCATTTAGCCACATGATAAATAAGCAGCGTTTCATAAACTTGAAGACCTTAACTTTCAATCAAGTCTCTTACATGTATTTTGCTTTGTTGTTCTTTTCTATTGTTTCCATCACAATTATAATGTGTATGTTTGCTTCTATTGGCGGATATAGGTTATCATAATTTTATGAGGTGTTTCGATCTAAATTTTGTTTGTTTAACCCTTTACAGCCGATCGGAGCGGGCACGCTCCATTTTGCGTAACTATTTTTAAATCCCGGTAGCTCTGCAACCACGTAAGCTAGCGCAATAATTTTTTTTGCATATGAAACCGGAGGAGTTGTACTTACATCTGATGCCATCAGCTTGTCCTAGGTCACAGTTTCCTTCCACATACAGCTTTGCAAAAACTGCATAAAAATCACTTGCAGCAACAAAAACATGATATTCCAGAAACACGCTTCGCCGATCCGATCAGCTGTTTGTAACACTTCCTACGTCCATCAGCGCGAACTATCACATGACCGCATGACCTGCCCGAAACCGGAAGTGACGTCATTTTGCGGAAATGTAGTTTTTTTACGATCGGGGCCTTATGAGCCTATACTTGTGTTTTAAAAAGTTATGTTTGAGTTTATGACTTTCTGTGTCGTTTCTGGGATGCTTAGGACTCATATTGCACTGCTGGAAATAGTTTATTTTGATGCATATGCTGATATTTTGCAAATTTGCACTATAATATTTATTTTCGTTTTTCCTGCAGTGTATAAAAATTGGTGTATTTCAAAAATAAAACTATGAAGACACTCAAAATAAATTTCCTGTGGTGGGAAACTAGTTTGTGCAACTTTTTTGTATTTACAGTTTTGAGGGATAAGCCTCTTAAATTTCTCTAACTAGAAATATATGTTAAAAAAACAAAACCGATTTTCAATTTTTTGGTAGTTTATTGCACTTTTTTGCAATTTATGTAATTACTATGCACCTAATGCAGACATATTATTAAAATTTAGGCTGTAATGATTGCATTGATGTATAGCAACTTGAAATGCTCCCAAAAATGGCTCCACAGCATGTAAAAATATAATATAAGCTCTGGCGGACTTGGTTCTATGGTAGGTCTTAAAGGGTTAAGTTGTTGATTTCTGTCAGACACGCTTCTGTGTGCAAATCTAAAGAAAAGTAAAGGTGCACTCATGCAAACATTTTTTCATAGCAAGGTCTAACATAGTGTAGCTTTTAATGTGCTAAGACACTGACATCTATTGTACTTTCATTCTGATGTACACCAAAAGGAAACCACCATAAAAAATCTACAAAATCTACTAAAAATCTACTAGAGCTGTTAGCAGTGTATAAAGGAGAAGTTACAGAGTCATACTCACCTTAAGGACCACATTCAGTTTTTGATCACTGAGGTAAATATTGACTGTGTGGTTATTTGGTCATTTAAAATGCAAATATAGTCTATTTATGCATCTCTTAATTTATAATTGAACTGAAATACAGCAAATTATTGTTCACGTGTCACTTGCTTTATTTTGAAACTTAATTATTCAAAATGAACTGAAAGAGAATAAGGAGGTGTAGGTTTTTCATTGCAGTGTAATTATCTTTCTTGATTCAAAGAGAAAAGAAATATCTTTAAAGCTGGTTTGCATTCCCAGTCAGGACAAGTAAGTTGATATTAAAATTTAAATCAGTGGTTTTAGAAGGTTTGCAAGAGTTTTTATGATGTTTTATGAGTTTTTATGATTTAGAATGATTAATGTGTTTAAAAAAGAAAGAAAAAAGAGCTAACTCTGTTTTTCAGTTACTCACTATATTTAAAGTGAATATAAAACATAGCTCTCTGTAGCTTAGCTAAACAACATTTTTACCTGGAAATAAAACAAAGAAAGATGCAGTGTTTACTTCACATAAACATGAAGGCCATTTTAAAATGTCACATTTTTCCTTTCAGAGAATTTCTCCTTCTGATGAACTTGTGCATTTTTGGTTTTGTTGTCCTTACTGTGTTTAAGTGGAAAGAAAAAGAAAACTAGATAGTAAAAAAGTTCTAATGTGACACAGGATTATGAAGCATATAATGATTGTATTTTCTTTATTTCATCTAATAAGAATCTTATAGTGTTAGAGTTGTTGTAAAGTCCAAGACTGCCTGGATAAATTGAGGTTTTATACAGACAAAACAAACTACTAATTTACAATTACCAACTTAATTATTATGTTTTTGTGAAAGAAGGAAGAGCATTTTAACATTCTCAACTTTCAGCTGAGAGGAAGTCAGCAAATATTTGAGCTCAGGTGAACCAGATAATGAAACCAAACCCGTAACTACACAATAAACATTGTTCTTATCTGCTTCAAAGGAAGAAGGAAACAGTCAGCCACTTTGTTCAGAAGTAAAGTCTAATCTGAATAACAAAGAAGTTCAATCAGAAATAAATCAGAAACACAAAGCTGAGAAAGAGGGAGACAAATTATCGAAGCAAAAACAAATTTACATTGAGTGTTTCACTGAACACAGGCATGAACTTGCAGAAAACACTTTAGGGATTTTATTTAAACAGTTACTTGTAGAAGGGAAATATGATTAGTAGGGTGAACGGGGGACCCATTTGCTTGCCAGGACAGAGGCAGAGACCAGCATCTTTCTGGTGTGATTTCTGATTTGGAGAGGGATTTCAGGAACAGGAAGTGTTACAATAGTTTGGAGCTTAACGGAGCCAGACACCACGGCTCATCCAGTTAAGAGCGAAGGAACACAAAAGCTTAGGGGCAAGGGATTTGAAGATAGAGGAGAAATGTTCAGGAAAAACTAAGAGGAAGTACCTGAAGTCATGCTTATGGTCATAGAACAAAATACAACGGAAAAAAGTTAGAGCTCTAGCAGACGGAGACTGAGCGAGCTAATCAGATTTCCCATCCCATGACCTCACTCAAAAAGCCTTAGGGACTGGTTGGTAACTCCTGGCAAAAACAAGTTGCAAGGAAAAAATGTACATTCTCTGCATGGTTTGGTGGTTGTTGGAGGTTGCCAGCAGTCCCTTTAGCGAAACTGATCTCAAAGAGCTATGTGGTGGTGGACTGATACTTCCTTGCTGCTTTGTTTGCTAGCAGACTGTGACAAACACCTGTATTTTGCATAGACGATGCCAACGTGTCTGCAAACACTTACTAATTATTTGCTGAGCAGTCATGAAAATGGGGTTTGCATTGCACTTTTCTGAGTTTTACAACTGCCTGGTCATACATGAACAGGCAAATACTGATATCAGGGTCTGATATTTATTTATTCACCAAAAAATTTGGAATTTCATTAAATTAAGTACAGCAAATCTATTTGTGTATTCTCAAAAATATATTAATTCAATGTCAATTTTTAGCATCAAGAGAAAATCTTTAAATCATTTGTCTCTATCTATTGCGTAGCCAAGATTTTCACTGTTGTTGTGCTGAGCTAAACTTGTCTTTTAAGAAGACTTCTCAAAGTCAAATGCTTTATTTCTCACTTAGACTAAAGTAAATAAGGCTATGGAACAGACAGATGGGGAGGACAAGAACCAGGAAACTCAGAATGAAGTGGAGAAGCAAGCGAACACGAATGAGGTGAAGATGAATGAGATGGAAACAAACGAAGCAAAGACAATAAATGCGGTCAAGATTAATGAGGTGAAGAATGAGATGAAGATGAATGATGTAAAGACAGATGAAATTGAGGCCAGTGAGGTTCAGTCCAATATGAAGGATGGCAAGATCAATGAGGTGAATGTGAAAGATATTTCTTTATCGCCCCTTGAAGACACTGATTGAGTTCCAGTAACATTCATATTGGTTTCAGTTATTAATAACCCATATAACATTTTGTATATTTGTGTTAACCAAATAAACATAGTACTAAAATAATATTACCAAACATTTCATTTTAAATTTTTCTTTCAATCACATATGCTTCAATGAAAGGAGACGCGGATAAGTGAGTCTCCAAGTAAAGATATAAAAGCTGATGTCCTGATGCTGCATGATGAGAATGAACAGAATGAAATCCTGCAGACAGTCGAGCAGTTGCAGAAGACACAAGCTGAACTCAAGAGCAAGGATGAGGAGATTGAGGAGCTCAAGACTGAGGTAATTCTATATAAAATATTAAAGTTTGTTCGGATCTGGGAAGACGGCCCAAGGCAGATCCAGGAGACAGTGAAGAAACTACACATCTCTACCAGCTTGGGAACTACTCGATGTTCCCCCAGAGTTGGAGGAGGGGGCTGGGAAGAAGGAGGTCCAAGTTTTCTTGCTTACACTGCTGCCCCCATTCCACAAGCCTGGATGAGCAGAAGAAGATGGATGGATGACAACCAGTATGACCAGTATGACTAATGTAATATTGAGCCACTGTGTTTGTTTTTGTTAGCTGGAGAGACTTCAGTGGCTGAGAAATGACACGCTTAAAGGGATGGATGAGTCACAAAGGAAGTTCACAAAGCTTACCCTTGCTATCAAAAGGATGGAGAAAGTAATTCTCAAATACAAACACAAACTTCCTCATACAATATCAGCGCTGTTCCATTAATTTTGTGGTAGATTACAACAGAAGTCATCTCAAGGGACTTATATGATGGGGAGGCAAAACCACTCAAAGAATGAAGCCTTTGTTAAAAGCAGAGTGAGGATATGCAGCAACGTTTACTGTCTCTTCAGTTGGAAGGCAAAGTAAACAAATCTCTACATTGTGAGAATCAGTTTTATGTGAAAACATAAACTGTAACTTAAATTAAAAAAAACATTTTATAAATTTCTAGCACCAAATCACGTCATCTCAAGCTGACCCTGGTATTAGAGACACAGAAGAAATACGTTTTAAGCTTAATACAACAACATGGTTCTTTATTTATTTTTCAGTTAGAGGAAAATGTAGACTTAGACAGGGTCCAATCACTCTGCTCTAAGATTGAATCGCTGGAGAAAGACCTGCAGACCCTGAAGACAGAGCTCGAGGCCAGCAAATCAGAGGTTTCTTTTTCCTGTTATTTCCTTTAGCTCTGTACATTCAGTTTGATATCAAGTTATATTTCAATGCACTGAATATTTTTATATGAGTCCATCAACCTCCTTCAAAAAGAGGACTATAAACAACAAAATGTAGCTGTTTTCCAGTTCTAAGATTGTTGCCAATGTTTATAGCATCAACATGAACGCTTGTTCACCAACCACCTGGCTTTCAGAGAGAGTTCTTCACTTCAGTTAACAGTCAACTCAAATGTTCCTCTTTTGAAATAATGTTTCCTTTTGCCAAAGTTAAAAGACAAAACTGATGAAGTCACGATGCTCCGTGCTGAGAAAAATAGGAGCACAGAAAATGAGAAGGAACTGCAAACCATGAGGCTGAGGATTGAGGACAAGAATAAAGAGGTGATTTACCATTTTAGTACTATGAAGCTTTCAAGCTAAGATAGAGCCTATTGACATGAGACCACTGACATTTTTTTTTGTTATATCTGTACATATACAGCATGATTTTTTTTTCTTCCACTGAGATCTGATGTGTTTTCAAACCATATTTTTTAACCAAGTATTAAAATCTGTAGTCCCCTAAAATGTTAAAATATAATTTAAAAAGTAGAGATTGAAAACACTTGAAAATATACATTTCATATCTTTTCCCTCTCCTCCCAGCTGAATGATGAACTAGCTAAAGTTCAACATCAGCTCAGGGAACAGCAGCAGAAGAAGAAGGATGCTGAGATAACCTTCTTCTTCTGCTGCTGAAGAAAGGGCTGGAAACCAACAGTACAAAGGTTATTTGCTTCAGTTTTTCATGTTTGGTATCATTTCATTAACCCATTGCACAATATATTCTGTTATATTGATTGTGTTTTAACTCACACTTTATTAATCTGTTATAATCTCTCTCTGGACGTAACTGTCTCAGTTCTCCATATATTTTGTTTTTAAAATAAATATTGATGTTTTTATTATTGATATTGTTCTTTATTGTTATTATCTTTTTTGATGGTCGCTGCAGTTTTGTCTGAAATCTGAATGTAATACCAGCTTTATTCCATCATTTTGGTTGGTAAATATGTCCCCTATCATAGTTGAACTGAACAGACAGATAACCTACACAGTACAATACAGAAACTTTTCCCTTTTAGTAAAAATGACTCTGATGTTTTCCTTTTCTCCAAGGTCAAAGAGCTAGAGGATGAAGTCCTCGAGGTCCGTGCTGAGAAAGGTAAGAGGTGGGCAGATGAGAATGAGCTACAGACCACACAGAGGAAACTTGAGGCAAAGAATAAAGGGGTGAATTTTTCATTACTTACAATGAAGAATCCGATGGTTTGAGGTTACTTAGAATCATTCAAAGTGAGTGCTCTTACTCACAGGACACACACAGCAGATAGTGGTTAAAGCATTTCTATGAAAACATTAAAAAACCTGAAACCACCACAGCTTTAAAAATTTTCTGCCTTCTCAGCTGAATGATGAAGTATCAAAACTGCAGCATCTGCTTAATAAAGAGAAGCAGAGGAGGAGGGATTCTGAGATGAACGTGCAATCCCTGAAAACAAAGCTGGAGGCCAACAATAAAGAGGTAATTTCATTTTCACGTTTCTTTTTATTATTACATTAACCTATTACCTTATATCGTTTATTTTATGCATTCAAGTTTGAATTTTACTCCAAATATCAACATTTTTGAAGATATTATATTTTAGCTGCAGTTTGTTTCTGGAAATCACTGTCTGTATTCAATTTCTGTTTATGTTTACACTAATTACACAAACTAAAATAATCAGGTTAAATATTTAATATTTGATTTGTTCAGTTAAAGGTGTTCAATGTTTCTCTTTCCCCTGAGTTAAAAGAAAAAGAGGCTGAACTCTTGGAGCTCCGTGCTCAGAAAAATAGAAGAGAACGAGATGAGGAGCTGCAGACCATAAATAGGAAGCTTGAAGCCGAGATGAAAGAGGTTCATATTTTGTTCCTTAGATTTATTTTCACAATAAAAAAGTTGGCATGCATTTTTTTTCATTACAACTTTATTGTATGTAGAACTCTTATAAATATACCATCACCATTTTTACAGCCTCTGCTGTAGTTTAGCTACAGCAGAGGCTTGGGAAAGAGAAGCAGAGGAGGCAGGATGGTGAGATGGCCCTGAAATCCTGAATGAAGGAGCCTGAGACCAAAGACATAAAGGTTCATATCTTTAATTTAACTGCATTCAAGGTCTTCATTACTGATTTTTCATTAGAGGACAAATTTATTGAAATGGCCTAAACTTTACATTGGAAGTTCCTCAAACTATCTATAATGTGATCTTAGTCCTTTTCTGTTAAATTGCATTGCAGTATATCAGTTTTATATTTGTTAATACCCAGCATATACATACATACTCTAATTTGACTTATCCGTTAATGAAGTTACTTTTAGTGATTAATTCATCCTCAGTAAGTCATCGTTGATGAGACTGTTGTTTTTATTTTGTTTTCCCCATTTTCTGCCTCTCAGCCATTTATGCACATTGTGGGTCCCACCTCATTTACATGTGTTCAGTTGCGTGTAGCAGGAGATGCAGCTAATTTTGGCAAATTGCATTTGACACATTATTTTAATTTTTTATTGGTCTGGGTGTGAAAAGTGAAGCTAATGGAGCAAAGTTTGTTCAACCTCTATGACCAGCAGGGGGAGACTGCTCTGCAAATAAATGTTCTCTGCTTTAACTTATGTAGGCGTTCATTACAGATTAGCTTCCTTTCTTAATTCCCTTCTCTCTCTTCCAAGTTTGAACATAAAGTAACTGAAGTCCAGCAGCAGGTAAAAGATGAACAGAGGAGGGAGGAAGCTGAGTAAGAAGTGGAGCTCTTCAAATGGGAGTTGGAAATGGGATTTACTTAACATGTGTATATTTGTAAAATAGTTAAAGATTTATTTTATAGTCCTGAGTCTGTATGAGTCAAGTAAATAAGTACAATGTCATAGGGTGTGGATACGGTTCATGTAGTCTGGATCTAAAATGCTCAGATTGTTTCCTCTTTGTTCCCAAACCTCTGTTTGTCTTGTTTTCTCTGTATGTGTCATATTATCACAGCACTAAAGTACAACAACTGAGAAAGAAAACTGGAAATTTATAGTGAGCCAAGAGTGGGTTTTTTTTAGATTCACACTAAAATATGAAAAATAAAGCAAATGATTTACAGATCATATTGGTAAAATAAATGTTTAACCACTTGGTTTTTGTGTGTAAATCATCTTTTATTCAGCCAAAGACAGCAGCAGAGAAATCTATGACAGCATCTCACATCTTTGGAGGAAACTGTGATTAAAAGAGATCCAGTTTTTGTGTAAACTACACTGGAAAAAAAGAACATGTTGGATTCATTTAATTCAATAGTGTAATTGGTTGCACACAATTGTTTTGCTTTGGCATAAACTTTAAAAACTGAGTTAAAACAACACAACTTATTCATATTCAATAAACCTATGCATTTTGTGTTCAGAAAACGTGATTGAAACATGTTCAGATGAACTAAATTGAGCTCTTGGAATATTTTAATCCTTCACAATTTTGTCACTTTATTCCAAAACTATTCAATAACTTTGTGGGAGGCACTTTCCCCACGTACACACACGCACAGACACACACGGTACGTTATTGCAGATGCAACGTTTATTCTGAGCTTTTGTTATTAGTTTTGACAGTCCGCCGTCTGGACAGCTCCCGTCTCAGCTGATCCCAGCTTCCCCTCCGCTCCTCTCCTGTCTCACTAAAAAAGGGGAAGCAAAACCGTCATCAGCCCAAACGCCATCAGCTGTTCTCAACTGCCTCTCCAGCACCGCCCCGTTGAGCTCACTGCACCACTCCTCCCCTGCAGCTGCGCCCGGGACCACACCTCCGCCACACACCCCCACCGCCCGACTGAGGCCGGGGAGCCGTCCGGCCGAACCTACTCCCCCCCACAGCCATCTGTGCCCCTGGCCTATGGACCACCTTGAACTTAAAGGGCTGTAAAGTGGAGCCACTGCAGCGGGGCATGGTCCGAGCAGAGGGTGAATGAGCGCCCCAGGAGGTAATAGCGAAAGGAGTCGACCGCCCACCAGATAGCCAAGCACTCCTTCTCCACGGTGCTGTACCGTCTTTCACGCTCTGTCAGCTTCCGACTGATGTAAAGAACGGGACGGTCGGCCCCCCTTACCTGCTGGGACCAAACGGCCCCCAGCCCTCTGTTCGAGGCGGCAGTCTGCAGAACAAAAGGGAAGGAAAAGTCAGGAGTGTGAAGCAGCGGCTCCCCACAGAGAGATTTTTTTTACCTGGACAAACGCTGCCTGGCACGGCCTCGTCCACTGAACCAGATCTGGAGCACCCTTTCGTGTGAGATCAGTCAAGGGGCTGGTCAGCTGCGCAAACCCCGGCACGAAACGGTGGTAGTAACCTGCGAGCCCCAGAAACCGTCTCACCTCCTTTTTAGTCTTGTGGCGCGGGTAGGATGCGATAGCTGCCGTCTTCTCCACCTGTGGGCGCACCTGCCCGCCCCCAAGTGGTACCCCAGATACTGTACCTCCCTCCGTCCAACCGCACACTTCTTCGGGTTGGCCGTGAGCCCCGCCTGCCTCAGGGACTCCAGGACCGCGGCCACCCGCTGCACATGCTCCGCCCAGGTGTCGCTGTGGATGATCACGTCATCCAGGTAGGCGGCAGCATATGCAGCGTGCGGACGCAGCACCCGGTCCATGAGTCGCTGAAAGGTGGGGGGGGCTCCGAACAAGTCGAACGGAAGCGTAACGAATTGGTACAACCCGTACGGAGTGGAGAAGGCCGTTTTTTCCTTGGACTCGGCAGACAAGGGAATCTACCAGTAGCCCTTGGTTAAATCCAGTGTCGTGAAAAAACGGGCCGTGCCCAACCGATCCAGGAGCTCGTCGACCCGGGGCATGGGATAAGCATCAAAGCGTGACACTTCATTCACCTTGCGATAGTCGACACAGAACCGTATAGACCCATCCTTCTTCACCACAAGAACGATGGGGCTACACCAGGCGCTGTGCGACTCTTCTATCACTCCCATTTCCAGCATTTCAGCCAATTCCATCTGAACAATTTGCTGTTTATGCTCAGGAAGCCTGTAGGGCCGTGAACGCACCGTCACGCCAGGCTGTGTTTCAAAATTATGCTCAATGAGAGACGTTCGGCCGGGCAGGGGGGAGAACACATCAGCAAAACGCTGTTGTAACGCGACAATGTCCGCTCTCTGGGCCTGTGTGAGATGGTCATCACAAGGGAGGGAGGCGGGGATGATGGAATTTGGTACCTCCGGCCCCAACTCATCTCTCTCCTTAACCCGGCTTACCAGAGAAGCGGTTTCAGCCTCTCTCCATGCTTTAAAGAGATTGAGGTGATAAATCTGCGGCGCTCCTCCCCTGTCTGACCGAGCGACCTCATAGTCAACGTCCCCAATCCGCCGTATGACCACAAAGGGTCCTTGCCACTTGGCGAGCAATTTTGAGCTGGAAGAAGGGAGTAATACAAGCACTTTGTCTCCCGGTGAAAATTGCCTGAGTCTAGCCCCTCTGTCATACAGGCGTTGCTGACGCTGCTGAGACCGGAGCAAATTCTGCCATGGGGTTATAATGAGCCGCCTGGAAAATCATTTCCCGACGGCCCGGCGGCACCAACAGCTGGGCGTGTGTCTCCTCCGTGTGAGTGTCACGACTCACTCAATATAATCTTTTAATAAAATGAAGCGCAGGTAGGTCTGCATGGCTTCAGGGCGCACCACGTGACCATCAATCTCAATTACCTGGTCAAAGCATAAACATATATAACACATATGTGTATATATGTGTGTATATATATATATATATATTAGGGGTGCAACGATACACAAAATTCACGGTTCGGTTCGGTTCGATACTTTGGTGTCACGGTTCAATATTTTTTCGATACAAAATAAAATGTTCATGCCTTTTTAATTTGTCATTTATTAAAATTATAAATATATATTTTAACTCAAAAG
>NW_005187966.1:0-1049 GCF_000239375.1 Pundamilia nyererei
CAGAAGCTCAGAATTAAAGACATCAAATAATCTCAAAGACATTTGTATCATTTATAAAGAAAATAAAAAGGAAATAACAGGAAGTTAAATATCAACAACCCAGAAAACACAACCATAATCCAAAGTTCAGCAAAAACACAAACGTAGAGAAAATCTAAAGACAGTCAAAGACTCGGGGACAATAACAGACCTTTCCACCCAATGATGTGTCTTCACGTCCACATCACTTCCTCTTTTGCTAATTTATATTTTCCTTTTAATTTAGCAGTATTTACATTTCTCAGTATTTCAACAGTCACTCTGCTTTTACAGTATTTTTTATCATTGTAGTGTTTTTGTCTGCATTTCATTCACCTGCAACAAACTATTCTGTGTCTTTAAATGTCCACTAGGTTGCATTGATCCACAGTAAACTTGGAACATAACATTATACATTAAACTCTATCATTTCCTTGATGGCAGATTTTGAATTTACAGACATGCAAATCTTTGAAAAGCACAAATAAATATAATAGTATATATATATATATGTGTGAAATTTTAAATTTAAATTAAAAGATGTCAGTATCAGTATTGTTGTGTTTACATCAGTAAGAACATTATATACATACACAATATATTTCTTTTACCAGGTTATGGAATTGAAGTGCATTCTTTATTTTATGTGGACATATTAATATAAATCAATAAAGATGTTTTATTGATCATCAGGGTTTCAGAGTGACTTGCAACCATAGTGACTGAGCCTGACATTTGTCAAGAGTTCAAGAGTCTTTACATTTGTGGCTATTTCTCCATCTGCTTGTCTAATAACTTTGTTATATATAAGCGTCACTAACTAAGTTTAAGTTTAAAACTTACTGTTTAGAACAAATGAAATTATACGTCTCATTACTCCTGCGACTGAACCACTCATGCTGTCCTCCTCTGTCCAAGCCTGCAGACATGCCACACCCTTCAGTCTTCCCCTCTGTGGCCCACTTGTCATAGCAGACTACGTAGTCACTGACCCACAACCATAATCCCAGAGTGCATCTGTAGCTCAGTCC
>NW_005187966.1:1069-4494 GCF_000239375.1 Pundamilia nyererei
TTTGATACTGTCAGGTTATCACACTTCATTTTTTATTTTTTACCAAATTTGTCTGTAAAACTGTGAATATTAGTTGAACTTCTGTTTTCTGTAAACACACACCAGGTGCAATCTGCTTTTGTTGAACTGCTGTATAAAAGCACACACCAAGAGATGTGATGCTACATTACAGTATTTGCTGTTGTTGTTTTTGTACAGCCCAATCCAGGCTTCTCCTTGATTCTGTGTGTAGTTACAAAGTCTGATCATGTCTGTCCTGTCAAACACTCAGGTCTGTGTAATGTTCAGCACACATAAAGAAGCAGCACTGACCTACAACTGAAGACATTGCTTTCAATAATTTTGCTAATTAAGGCAATCTGATTGTCAGCAATCTGATAAATCATCAACTCAATTCATCAAACGGGGCCATAAATGAGCCACAAGTTTCATAAATAGTCTCAGTAGTCCAAATGTTTTCATGAAACCAGCTGAAATAGAGCTGATGCGTTAAAAAAAAGGAATAAAGTGTAACCCTGGTTAGCCTGTTAGTAAAAACAGTCATAAGAAATATATTACAGGTGATAAATAGTCAATAAATAGATCATAAAGGTTAAAAAAATTCATTAACAAACATCAGAAATGATATAATTCATGGTATAGAATTTCATTTGTTTAAAAACATGTTAAAAGGTTCAAAACTTGCTAATTCATGGTGTTTTTATGTTAATTCAGGTAAAATGGCTAAAATATGGGTTCAGAGTCTTATTGTGAAAGGGCACGCTGCAGCGTGACTCCTGTGACCAGCCACACCCAATCAGGTTGTTCACAGTGGTTCCCAAACCACTGTGTTTTCTAGTGTGTGTGTCAACTGTCTATTCTCTGTTTTTACAAAATAACAAGGCGGCAATTTAAACTTATTTTCAGGTCTGCGGTCTTTATTACACGCTACACTCATTACTACTCTAGTAGTCGAACGTAACTGGTCCTAGTTTACTGTAACGACTCCAGAAGTGTTACAAAAGTAGAACTGGGGGCATGGACCATGAACCACCAGTCAGAATAAATAGAAATAAACTCCACAGCATCTTTTATATCAGATATATTTGAGCTGACATAGAGACAGTTTGGTAACAACTCTTTTCTGTGCTGCATGAACAGTGTATGTCAGGCTGAAATATGTAAACCACAATCAAAACAATCAACACAGAAACATATTTATTTTAATCTATTTTTTTTCCAAATTAGGCCCTGTTTTTATTTGATAAGGTAATATGAGGTAATATAAACTAACTGAAATACTTTAAAGTCTCTCCACACATTACAGTACATAAGTCGCCCAGCATAACATAGAAATAAAGAAAGGAGGAGGACAGAGGGAAAGAATAGAAAAGAGCTGCAGCTAAATGCTCGTAAATTAGTGCCAAATGCCAGTTTAATGTTCCTCTAATATTTCAGTTTTTCATACTTGCACATGATGGTTAAATATAAAGATAAACCTTTGAAAAGTTCTTTTTTTGGTTTTTTCTTTTTTGTTAAAGCAGTGCAGACTCACTTTGTGATTTTTTTCTGATCCTGTGTTTTTGTGCTAATCATGAGTGAAACTTTATCCACAATCAGTCCCAAATTTTAGCTTTTTTAGTCGTCCATATTAGATGAGTGTAGTGGAAAAATATAAATATAAATGCTCAGTTGTACTAAAGAAATTACTCATGTAAAATATTTTAGTTTTTATATGTGGTCAAAGAATATAAATTCATTAATTTTAATGTTTGAATCATATGAAGACCAAAAAATAGAAACACTGTCAGAAATGCTGAGTAATGACATCATCTACACTCGATCTGTCCATATCTACAGAGATTAAATTACTTAAGAAAGTTTAAACTTACATCTGGTTAGTTCTCTCCTTGATGTCTCTCCTCAGTGTGTTCGTAAAGACTTCTGTCAAAAGCAGATTGTATGCGACACTAACACAGAGATTCTGTTTGCCAAAGGTCAGGATTTGAATATTGAAATATTCCAGCAGAATGATCCAGTGTGTATATCAGATATGAAACAGGGATTTTGTGTAATCATGTGGAAAACAGAAATATAACACTCACTGTTGAATATCGAACGAGCAAGAGCAGGAAGAGGAAAGAAAATGTATAACTACACATAAATCTTTCCCATTTATAGTTCAATGCTCCAGGTTAAATTCAATGTTCAGTGACACTGTTAGAGTTTTCTGTTAAATGATGAGACACGAGGACACAAGGAGGTAAGAACAGTAAATGCTAAACTCAAAACTGAAAACGAAACACATAAAACTAAGTGTCTCTTACAGCACAGAAATGGCAGATTCAAAAATACAATATAGGAATGGTTCCCTATGAAATGCAGAGACGTCAAGGACATAAAATAAAATGATTGGGATTAAAAGAAGATCAAAACCCATGAAAATGTACACGTACATTCCATTCCATGAATTCAATTTTATTTATACATTTTATATTTTACTATGTACAAAGTATTTTTATAAAGAAATTTAAATTATGGGGACAACAGGATGCAGCTTGTCAGCATCAGTACTCAGATATGATGCAATCTGCCTGTCGCCTCGACTCTAGCCCGCACACCCAAGTAGGAAGTGCAAGTGAGAAATTATTTTTTCAAAAGTCAGTTTTTTTATTTTAGTTTTTTTTTTTTTCTCAATTCCAGGTCTTGATTATAGTTTTAGTTCAGTACAATAACCTTGGCCTTATCAGCCTCACAGTTAAACATGTTTCAGCACAGTCCCAAAAAGTCCTGTTCGATTTTCAGTCAGCTCCAACAATCTGACTGCTCTCTCCTGACCTCTCTCACAGCAGCAAATGTGCATGAAGCATAGAGAATAAACTGTCTGTCGGCTTCTACATCAGCATTCATTAGACTTCCGTTGTTTCCTTCTAAACCTTTAAAGACGCTGTGGTGGTCTGTAGTAGATATCTGTAAAATAACATTAGTGTTGTGTGTTATGTGTATTTGCTGTAGATAAATTGTAAGAGTCAAATCTGTAGTCGCATTAGAAATGTTTACACGTTTACTCTGCTGCTAACCTATATAGCCACTAGATGGCACTGTTTGACTGTCATAGTCAATGTGAACACTGGAAACAGTATTAACTTGAGAAGGAACATTTTCCCAATTCAAATTATTGTTGCTTGATCATGAATGATTGTGCTCTAAGTATTGTTTTATTGTCGTGACATCATCAATGTGTAGCCTCCACTTGTTGTGTTTAATGGAAACTAATTATTCAATTGATAGACGTAATGGTAAGGCTTTTAGTAGTCATGGCCACATTAAGCTTTCTGAAACATGTATAGAAAAACGGTTCATTACTTGTCAAAACAGTCCTGTTTGGTGACCTCTGATGGCCCATAATATAAAGAGCAGCTTGAATGTACAACTTAGATTGATAT
>NW_005187966.1:4514-7428 GCF_000239375.1 Pundamilia nyererei
GGCTTCTACATCAGCATTCATTAGACTTCCGTTGTTTCCTTCTAAACCTTTAAAGACGCTGTGGTGGTCTGTAGTAGATATCTGTAAAATAACATTAGTGTTGTGTGTTATGTGTATTTGCTGTAGATAAATTGTAAGAGTCAAATCTGTAGTCGCATTAGAAATGTTTACACGTTTACTCTGCTGCTAACCTATATAGCCACTAGATGGCACTGTTTGACTGTCATAGTCAATGTGAACACTGGAAACAGTATTAACTTGAGAAGGAACATTTTCCCAATTCAAATTATTGTTGCTTGATCATGAATGATTGTGCTCTAAGTATTGTTTTATTGTCGTGACATCATCAATGTGTAGCCTCCACTTGTTGTGTTTAATGGAAACTAATTATTCAATTGATAGACGTAATGGTAAGGCTTTTAGTAGTCATGGCCACATTAAGCTTTCTGAAACATGTATAGAAAAACGGTTCATTACTTGTCAAAACAGTCCTGTTTGGTGACCTCTGATGGCCCATAATATAAAGAGCAGCTTGAATGTACAACTTAGATTGATATAAGGCTTTTTTGGAAGGGGAGGGGTTGTGTTATATCTATTTTCATAATAAATCCTTTAGATGAATAAACCACCCTTGTTGAAACATGTGCCATTGTGTGTTCTCTGCTATATTAACAATGTTGAGCATGATCTTATAATAGTTTGGGAGATTACTTGTGCCATGAAGCCCCTTCCTTCACGTGATTATGTAATTAACCAGTGGACAGGTACGTTTATATATAATAAAATAACTTCTATAATTATACACATATATGTATTGTGTATTTCATATGTAGATTTCAGACCAGGGAGCCAAATTGCTGATGAAATGGTTTTATTCGGGAATAGGCAGAGCCTATTAGATGTCTCTAATTATCTCACACACAATTAGCTTGCTCCCTCTCGCACAAAATCACCAAAACACAGCACAAATCCCACCAATGATTCAATTTGTTATAAACCAATGGATCAGGTACTAAAGCAGTGGAGTGCTGAATAAAGCTTCGGACGTCGCTGATCACGTGACTCTGCTCAGACGACCCAACCCCCTGCAAAGTGTTTCTGAAGCAGTGAGCTGATTGTTTATTTTTTTTCCCACACATGAGCCGACAGACCATCACTACCTTTTACTTTATGAGTTATTTTTGGATTTTAAAATTCAGTCCAATGAAATAGAACGACTTTGTAAGACATATATAAATAAGTGTATGTGTGTTTGTGTGACTGACAGCACAGGACACACTCATCTCTGACTGTCTGAATTTTAAGGTGTATGATAGAGTAAAAATGCGATTGTAAACTAGTATTAAATGAAGACATAAAATGAAAAAAACCTTTGCCTTAATTAAAAGTGGGAAAATGGTTGTCACAGGGGCAGAAGGTCGGTGCCAAAACTGAACCCAAATGCAGAAACCCAGAGCAGAGGTGGCGAGAAAGTTTTAACAATGTGTTTATTGTACTAGCACAAGTCAATATCTGTCTGTAACTGAACACAACAAAGCTCAGAATGTAAAAGGGGCTTGGCGTAGCATGTTAACGTGGTCGTGGGGGCTGAGTGGGGAAAATTGGGCTTGGAAGAGTAACTGGAGCGTGGCTGGTTACGTTCAGTGATCACACTGAGGAGAGAGTTGAGCAGTGTTTGAATAATGACAAAAAATGAGCCCTAGAGAAGGTGATCACAGATGTATTTAAAGCTTACTCGCAGGCGGAGTGAAAGATGCTTGGAGGGAGAGGCGGTGTGAGTCCAGGTGAGTTAGACAGTGTGAGTTGGCTGACTTGATTTCCGTAGGGAGTGTGATGGAAGAAGGGCAGGCAGGTGAGGCATGGAGAGATTTTTAGAGGAAAGGTAGATTATTCAAGGTCCAAGACATGAGCTTAATTTGGAGGTAAAAGTGGGACTTGGCAAACAGAACATTGAACATTGAACATTAAAGCTGGCTACAAAAATAAAGTAGTTGACAAACTGGCCGAGGAGGATCGTCAGCATGGCCTTAAATCTCTCCAGCCTGATTACTAAATCACCTCCAGGCAAGTGGAGCTATTGAAGATCTGACGGCCCTGCCCAGGGGCGGATACCAAGGCAACTGAGGAAGCTGGTGAAATTTTTCAGCTACTCACCAAGATCAAGACAATGGTTGGAGATGGAGAGGATCATAGGGCCTGGCTAGATAACATGGACTTTATGTAAACACAGAGATTGAATATCTAAAGATGAGTGGGCACCTGACAGAGGAGAAATGAGCAATTCATGTCTGGGATGTGAGGAGCCTTCTTACTCGTTCTTTGTCCTGCTCTACCCAAAGGTCTTCTGTAAATAAGTAAAATTCACTTTGTCATCAATAGTTTTCAGATAAACTGTGCAGTCTCACATTATTACACCTCATTCAGCACTCACAGTTAATACAAAACCACAGATTTATTTTGCTTTCCTGATCATTCCTCTGCACCCTGGTTATCATCAGAGCAGACTTTTTTCAGTCTAGCAGGTATTTAACATTTTACTTATTTTATACGCTGACTCACACAATTATTCAACAAATTACAGAAAACATTTATATTTATATACATTTATAAATGCACTATTTCATGCTGAAAGGCCTTAATAGTCATCAGTCACTCCCTGCAGCCACCTGCAGGCAAGTAATTAACGCAGCTATACATCAATCAGCAGTATACTGGATTCTGTGACTTTGTCAAAACCGTGTGTGGCAGACAGGATGTGGAACCAAATGCAGGACTCGGGAGACTGATATAAACTTAAGCATCTTTAATGATGAATTTTCATAAGATAGAAACAGATCAGCCACAAAGAATCCAAAACAATAACTCTTCCAAAACAACCACAAAAGGACAAGCAGAGACTGAGACAATAATACAC
>NW_005187966.1:8766-9706 GCF_000239375.1 Pundamilia nyererei
CATATCCCAGTATCTGAAAGAGAAATCACTCCCATCTGACCACCTCCAGCTGTCTCTGAACAGACCGACCCATGCACTAAAGGTATAGTTGTTAAACAGGGCCTTCATTTCTTCTCCATCTACCTGATCGGGTCCACTGGCCAAGTCAGTGTGATTAGATCTGCAGTAGCTCTGAGCCTGTGTCCAGTTCATAAATGTTCCAATCAAATGGAATGTTTTATTGTCTTTCTTCATTCCTGTGAAACAAACAGAATAAAACACAATAACATCCTTCAATTATTTGTCTCCTGAAACTTTTTTCTGAAATGACAATTATGTGATTACTTAATATCATGATACTATAATAACGTTTAGTAGTAGTCACATCTCCTCACCATCGTAGCAGATGAACCACATAGTAATGTTACATGAAACATCTGCCAGCTTTTTATCTCCATTATTGTATCTTTTCCTCACACAGTTCCCAAGCGGTTCTTTAACAGTATCAGTTCTTCCACTCTGATTCCAGCTGCTGTCATTATGAATGTATTCCACTCCTGGCAGAGACCAATGCCACGTCCTGTTTCCACCTGTGTTGTTCAGTCCAATCCAGGCTTCTCCTTGATTCTGTGTGGAGTTACGGAGTCTGCTCATATCTGTCATGTCAAACACTTTGGCCAGGTCTGTATATTTCTCTCTGCAGTATCTCTGTGCTTCAGACCAGCTCTTGTTTTCTGCAATAAAGTGGTACTCATACAGGCGGCATGTAAAGAAGCAACACTGACCTAAAATAATACAAAAATTAGATGATAGAAAAATCTTGGTCAGATAAACAATGATCTATATTCAGTGAATATTCTGGTAAAATATTGCAACATTAATCTGTGTTCATTTTAAATTAAAAACTGTATATTTGGTGAAACAATCCACTTACCCATCAGAATAAGCAGATACAGACTCC
>NW_005187966.1:9726-10855 GCF_000239375.1 Pundamilia nyererei
GTACTCATACAGGCGGCATGTAAAGAAGCAACACTGACCTAAAATAATACAAAAATTAGATGATAGAAAAATCTTGGTCAGATAAACAATGATCTATATTCAGTGAATATTCTGGTAAAATATTGCAACATTAATCTGTGTTCATTTTAAATTAAAAACTGTATATTTGGTGAAACAATCCACTTACCCATCAGAATAAGCAGATACAGACTCCACTGCATCTTTGATCTGACAGATGAAAGGGATGTTTTATTGCTCATGAAACAAAGATTTAAACAGAACTTCTTTGATGCAAACTTTATGTCAGGAAAGAAAAGATGGATCAAGACAAGATAGTAGGAAATATGAAATAAATGTGAACCATTATAAACCAGAATAGATAATAATACAGCAGCTCATGAACAGGCTGATTAAACCATTTATGTTACTCATCTTGAAATCTTGTCACGGTGTGTAGATGAGATCGACCCAAAAGCAGACATGGTGGAGACAGAACTAACTTTCCAAAAAATAAAGCGAGCCTTTACTGTGGCTGATGGCATGAGAAAAACTCCAGAGACACACTGGAACTGGGAAAACAAAGGGGACTAAGAACACTGTGTAAACTAAAAGACTATAGCACTCTGTGAAAGAACTATGAAAGTGCACAGTGAAACAATGAGGGAAAACTATGAAATCTGTGGTGAGGATAACAGACGATCTGACAAAGAACAGTAAGAGACAAAGGACTTAAATAAAAATGAGGTGATCAGGGGAGGTAGAGAAACACAAGAGGATTCAGCTGACTAGGATGAACATACCGGTAATGCTGTACAGGAACTGTAATCCAAAACATAAAGACATGAAAACTGGATTTTCAAAATAAACAGGAAAACATGACAAGACGCAGGCGTGACACGAACTTGACAACATTAACCAGGCAGTCAAAAAACATGACCAATAACACTCAATAAACAACAACTTTAACACAGGAGAAGACGACACAAAGAAATTAAGAAACAAAGTACTAACAGCAACCTAGAAATTGAGCTAAACTGAAACTAGAACACAAATGAATAAAAAATGACCCAATACCATTTTTTTTCTTTTTTGAATACACAAATGTACATTACATCAAGGTTTTAAACTT
>NW_005187966.1:11833-13178 GCF_000239375.1 Pundamilia nyererei
TGTTTACACTGCACTTTTATATACATAAAAAACCTGAGTAATTTTAAATAATGTGTACATTGATGCAAATTAGACTGAGTTTGTAACTTTAATTTGCTTTTATAATACATTTTGTGCTGGAAATGGGAGATGAAGATCATGCTCTGCATGTGTAAGGCAAACAGACTTTAGTATTTTATCAGGTTACTCTAAATGACTTCATGAATATTAGCTCTGCTTCTGTTTTCCTTAAACAAACACCAGGTGTAATCTGCTTCTGTTAAACTGTTTCACATAAGCATAAACTAAGAGCGGTGAGGTGATGTAACATTACAGTTAAACATTTGAAATTTTTTGTTTAGTTTTTTTTAGTTTTGGGTTTTTTGTTGTTTTTTTACATTGAACTGCACTTCCAGTATTAGATGTTTTGTTCAGCACTGTAACACATGGAGGGGCGGGTTGCTACATTCCAAGATATAAAACATTCTAAGTATTCCATTCGTCTTATCAAATCTGAATACCTCATATAAAAAAGTCTGCAAGTTCTGCAAAGAGCAGACAAGAAAAAACAGAGAAAACTGAGCTGAAGTGACCCACACCGCTGAGAAAATACACCAGCGACACAGGTATAACACAGATGTGATGACAAACATCACAGGACGAGCATGTCAGGCACAAAGACAGGTGCCTGACATGGTCTCAACTGTCAAGATCTTCAGCTCACAACTCTTCACCAGCATTCCCAGAGTGCGATGACTTATTACCCCAAGTGGAGGAGTTTAAGTATCTTGTTGATGAGTGAGGGCAGAGAGTGATCTATGAACAGATTGGTGCTGTGGCTGCAGTGATGTGGACACTGTACCAAAACATCGAGGTGAAAAGAGAGCTGGATTAGGTGGCTGGGGAGAGGCAAGTCTGCTCTTCTCTGCTTAGGCTGCTGGCCCCAGATAAACCAAAGATTATGACTCCAAACTTTCCTAACTACTTAAAAATAATAATTTGACGCCTGGCAGAGACCAGTGGCTTGTCATGTTTCTATCTGTTTGTCGTGAAGTCCAGTCCAGGCTTCAACTTTATGCTGTGTGGAGTGTCATGTCTTCCATGTCAAACGTTTTGGCAAGGTCTGCAAATGTTCGTTTTCTCTGTTTTCATTTCATTTTTATTATTGTAGGGTCTTAACCTTACAATATAAAGGGCTGTGAGGAAATTGTTGTTGTGATATATAAAAAAAAATATTTGTATTGAATTGACTTCTTGTCTTTAATAAAGTGGTACAGGTGAGACATGAAGAAGAAACACTGACCTAATGTTGCTGATAGGAGAAAGAATCTGATAAATCATACAATCAAACTGATCAGAACTGAGC
>NW_005187966.1:13198-14491 GCF_000239375.1 Pundamilia nyererei
TGAAATAAAGCTGATGAATAGAGAAAATCCCTTTGCCAGTTAGAATTAAAAGAAAGAAACTCTACAGCATCTTTTATGTCAGATATATTTGAGCTGACATAGAGACAGCAATATTCTTAATCTTAAAGCAGTAATATAAAAATAACTGAAATACTTTAAACTGACTCCACACTTTACAGTACACAAGTCACCCGGCGTAATGTAGAGCAATAAAAAAGGAGGACAGAGGGAAAGAATAAAGATGTGCAGCTAAATGCTTGTAAATTAGTGCCAAATGCCAGGTCATTCAAAAACACAAGTTCATGTCCACTTAATACACTTGTATGCGTCTTATATTGTGTGATATATTTCAGTGACTTTTAAGTTTTTCAAGAAGAAATTTTGTTTGGTTAAAGCAGTGCAGACTCATTTTGTGATTTGGTCTGATCCTGTGTTTTTGTGCTAATCATGAGTGAAACTTTATCCACAATCAGTCCCAAATTTTAGCTCTTGTCTTCGGGACAGCTTCCATACTAGATGAGTGTCGTGGACAAATTTAAGTGCTCTGCTGCACTAAAAAATTACTCATGTAAAATATTTTAGTTTTTATATTTGGTCGCAAAATTTAAAAACCAGAAAAATAGAAACACTGTCAGAAATACTCAGTAACGACATCATCTACACTCGATCTGTGCATATGCACATAGATTAAATGACTTAAAAAAGTTTAAACTTACATCTGGTTAGTTCTCTCCTTGATGTCTTTCCTCAGTGTGTTCGTAAAGACTGCTGTCAAAAGAAGGTTGTATGTGACACTAACACAGAGATCTTGTTTGCCAAAGGTCAACATTTGAATATTAACATATTCCAGCAGAATGATCCAGTCTATATTTCGAGGATGAAATGGGGATTTTATGTAATGCTGTGGAAACAGAAATATAACACTGCACTGTTGAACATTGAATGAGCAAGAGCAGGAACAGGAAAAAAAATGTAAAACTATAAATAAATCTTTCCCATTTATGGTTTCAAAATGTTCCAGGTTAACTTCATCATACAATATTCAGTGACTGTTAGTTTTCTGTTAATTGCTGAGACACGGGGACACAATGAAGGTAAGAAGAGTAAATATTAAACATGACTGAACTGAAAACTGAAAACAAAACAGATAAAACTAACTCTCCCTTAGAGCACAGAAATCATAGATTCAACAATGAAATATAGCAATGATCCACAATGAAATGCAGAGACATCAAGGACAGTTCACATAAATTCCCCAATTTCATCAAATACATCAGGTTTAGAAAGTTCTCT
>NW_005187966.1:15543-17777 GCF_000239375.1 Pundamilia nyererei
TTTTTGTGATCACCCAAACACACGTTGATTAAACTATCAGACCAGTCAAATTAGGTGTGATAAAGCACGGAGACATGGAGAACATTCAAGTTGATTTGCCTTTAGGAATGAACTTAAGAAAACATATAATGTAGATAATTAAGATCAAATGAAGCACATAGAATAGTAATGTAATGTAACACCCGTCCCACGTTCTAATGAGAGGGGCCCTGGGTTCCTGTTGTTACTTTTCTACTGATTTTTAATGCTTATGGTATAAAATATGCAATAAAACTACACTATATGGAAATAAATCACACACAAGCAGGTCAATTATAAAGTTAACTCCACTTTAGTGAATGATTAATTAACAACACAAAAGAAAATAAGTAAAATAGATAAAGTTTGTTAAACAATGGTAAGGTATCTACTTCAACAGAAACAAAATAATCAAATAATATTGTGGGCCCACACACACTCTCACCAACACACACACACCTCAAGTGCTACAGTCTGTCTGCTAGCAAACCCCTCGTTGCAGGCCTGAGTCATGGCTCGGGTGCGTTGGGACCTAAAACAATATGGCTGCTTCACTTGTTGCCAAGCAGTAAAATAAAAAGCACGTGCAAATAACAGTACTCCCACCTCCAGGCAGTTCAAGGGGATAGCGGGGAAACTGGATCAAAGCTACCAGTCGGCCGCGGCAGCAGCACTCACAGTCGCCTTCTCCACGTGCTCCCACGTGCACGTGGAGAGCACGTCCCTTCTGCACACCAGCAGAAGGGACATCTCTGACACGCCAGCAGGACGTCTGTCTCCTCCTACTGAATCACACAACCCCGCTAAATGCCAATTCACATGCAATAACATTCAATCTTAGCATTAGCTTAATAAATAAAAACAGAGCAGAACAAGAGCTTAGAGAATATGCTAGGCTACGCTAGCGGCTATGTTAGCAGCTGTGCAGTGGTACTCATACAGGCGGCATGTAAAGAAGCAACACTGACCTAAAATAATACAAAAATTAGATGATAGAAAAATCTTGGTCAGATAAACAATGATCTATATTCAGTGAATATTCTGGAAAAAATACTGCAAAAGTTTAATGAATCAGCATTGATCTGTGTTCATTTTAAATCTTAAACAGTATATTTGGTAAAACAATCCACTTACCCATCAGAATAAGCAGATACAGACTCCATCTTTGATCTGACAGATGAAAGTGATATTTTATTGCGCAAGGAAACAAAGATTTGAACAGAACTTCTTCGATTCACTTTATGCCAAGAAAGAAAGACAAGATGGTAGGGAATATGAAATATATGTGAACCATTATAAACCAGAATCGACGTTAATGTTTTTTTTAATAATTCAGCAGCTCATGAACAAGCTGATTGAACCATTAATGTTACTTATCTTGAAATCTCTTGGTACTTTGATTATTATTAGTAATAATTATGTATAATATATGTTTTTTTTTCTTTTTTGAATACACAAATGTACATTACACATCACCCATCTACAACAAATATGTAATAATATTAAATGTTTTAAACTTACATGTGATAAATTATTCTCTATTCGATGTGTTCATGAAGACAGCTCTCAAGTAAATATTAAAATACACTAAAAGAGAGCTCTCTTTGTCCAGGTCAGGATTTGAATATTACATTTTAAAAAGTGCATCTGTTTCCTCTGACAGACTGACTCACAGATGGGGGAGGAATTTTATACAAGACTCATAAAAGGTGTCATTTACATGATGAGGAAACAGGAAAAAAGGTGCAGAAACCGCTGCACTGCTAACAGTCCAAGAAGCAAAAACATATAAACACGTCTTCCTTATTTATGTTGCTAATAACTTCATCCATTATCTTAATCTGGGAGTGAGGCACAAGGAGAGCATGAACATTACATAAAAAGAGTAGATAACATCCATCCTCTTAAAAACTTATCCAACTCAGATTTGCAGGCCAGCCTGGAGGATATTCCAGCTGCGTGTCTGTGTGAGGCTGATTACACTTATTTTGTTATTATTATTCATATATTGTTTAAAAAAATGTAATGTTAAGGTGGGATATTGGACTATCAAATCAAAACGATCAATTAAAGTAGTCCTGTTTACACTGCACTTTTATATACATAAAAAACCTGAGTAATTTTAAATAATGTGTACATTGATGCAAATTAGACTGAGTTTGTAACTTTAATTTGCTTTTATAATACATTTTGTGCTGGAAATGGGAGATGAAGAT
>NW_005187966.1:39382-41287 GCF_000239375.1 Pundamilia nyererei
GTCCACCTTTACACACTCTCAAACAAAGCCTTCTCAATTCAAACTGGCCTATGAGACAAAGAACATGAGTTTTCACAAATAATCATAACATTATAAATCACATGTCATATATGCACATACACAATTTAAAGGTAATTTCACACTTCTCGAATTACTTTAAATTTCTGCAAATGGTTGAACAACAAAACTCCTACTCTTTCCAGCTCACATCCTATAAAAGATCTGGTTTGACCTGGTTACTTACACCAAACATTTCACTTCTATCTTCATGCACAGGTTTCTTTAGCACTCATTTTACATTTTAAAAACCCCACCATAGGTGAGTTGGGGAAGGACTTAAATATTTGTTTTTCCTAACATGGTCTGTAGTAGAAACCTGTAAAATCACATTAGCATCGTGTATTATTTGCTGTGGATAAAGTGTAACAGTCACATCTGTACACGCATTAGAAATGTAATACATGTTTACTCTGGTGTGAACCTGTAAAGCCACTAGATGGTACTGTTTGGCTGTCATAGTCTATGTGAATACTCTCGAATTTGTTTTGGTTTCTGAACTACACTACAGTGAAATAACAATTAAATACATTGATTTAAATGATGACTTTCTTTTTAATAGCTCATATTTGTCTTTAGAGAGGTCTGTGGTTGACGCTGCTATTTGTTGCTTTTTCAACTCCTTTGTTGTTGCTGTAGATGTGATGGCTTTAAATCTTGGAGCTTCACTGCTGAAATATTCAACTCTCACCCCAGGTGAAAGCTTGCCATGAATGAACCACAAGTGGAAGGTTTCTATTGGTGGAAAACGTCATAAAACACTAGAAAAGATGTTGTCATGAACTCTGTTTCAGTTCACTCTGTGTGTCTGTTGGAGAGTTTTGTGTTGGCGAATTTTAAATGTTATTTGAAAACACAGTGCAATTGGTTTCCTAATGATTTAAAATAAATATTAATATGTTAATCTGTGTAGAAATAGGTGCTCAGAGAACTACTGTAAGTAGTGTAGACTGTTACACCTGCAACTCAGTTTATTTGTCCTCACAGACGCAAATGATCAGTTTACAACATGTCACTTCAAACACATAATTATGAAAAAAAAGATTAGTTTTAAGTCTTTTTTGCCATGAATTGTCCTGAATTCTCAGTGAGATTGATTTATATCATATGGTAAATATTAAAGATTAAAAATATTAAAATACTTTATTTATATTTATTCAATTGCTATTTACATACTCAAAAGATAACAGCAAATATGATAAACAAAACATCTAACAATAAAAGTGTAAAAACTGAATAATGCAGCAATTGTGAAGTAAGTAAGTCTAATATCACTGAATCAGACAGTCAAGAAGAAACTAAGGAAACCAAATTTAATGAAGAACATGAAAAGTCTAAAAAATACGAAACTAAACAATCAAAGAAGTTTACCTCAGAGTGAAATCTTTAAGATATGATTAAATCTTATTCTAAAGAACAAATAAAATTATATTTCTCATTGTCTCTCTGACTGACCCACTCATACTGTCCTCCACTCAGCATGCCCACAGCCCTGCCACACTCCTCAGTCTTTCCCTCTCTGTTCCACCTCTCATAGCAGACCACCTTGTCATTGACCCAGAACCACAGATCCAGAGTGCAGGAGTAGCGCAGGCCGAGCCAGACAAAAGGACTCGAGGCATTCTTGGATTTGTCTTGGACCCATTCCTGCTCTTGAAGGTTAGTGATGGAGACCAGTCCCCTGTGAGACTCTCTGCAGTAATCCAAGGCCTCCTTCCAGGTCTTGTTTTCTTTGATCAGGATCAATTTATCTGCCATAAAAACAAAATAACAGGTTCAATTGAATCTATTGAACTGTACAATTGAGAAATTCTATTAACTGTTTATTTTGTTCTAAAAAAAAAAAAA
>NW_005187966.1:42513-43864 GCF_000239375.1 Pundamilia nyererei
AAATACAGAAATATGATAAACATAATATATGTTCTGTTAGAAGAAAGCATTCAATGAGCAAACTCAAACTCGACAGCACTGGTAAAATTATCTACTTACCCATCAGAATATGCAGAAATAATATCCAGTGCATCTTAGCCCTGTCAGATGAAAATGAAAATAAAGATTTCAACAGATTTTGTGTGCTGGACTAATGCATGTATGTCACAATTCTTCTCTGTTCATGGAGATATTTAGAACATGTTAGGAACATGCAAATTAAGTCAACCACACCATCTAGACATGGTCTTTGTATCAGCGTGTTGAGACACACAGGTGATGTATACTGTGACACAACATTTGAAATAAATCTCCAGTTTCAGATTTTAAAATATTTTAAGTGTGTTCAGTAAATGTTTCCAGGTTTGTTCTTCCTACAAAATGCACAGACTGTCACTACAGCACAAACTAGATGAGTGAGACATTCAGCTGACAGTAATGACTCCATCTGTGAAAGGAGAGGTTTTTAACATTGTGGAGTAAACATTTAAGAACTTACATGGTTTTCCCGTTGACTCTGCTCGCTCTTGTCTCGTCCTTCTTTTCTTGCTCCTGTATTATGCTGTAATGTAAGCCTTGATTACTTCATTAAAATCAGAATTTAATATTTAATATTAAAATAAATTAAATGTAATATTAAACTTGTGAAATTATAGAAATGAGCTGCAGATCCATAATTACATGCATTGGTGCCAAGAATAAAGATATAATAGTGTTAACAGGGTTACCAATGCTTTTGCAGTGACACCTGCTTTCATTGTCTGTCTCTGGTTCTCATGCTGCCTAAAGACTCAAAAATCCTTCTTTTATGGGGAAATAAAATATTTGCATTACTTCTATGTTACATAATTTATTCTTCTACATGATCCCAGGGGTGTTCTAAAAAATAAAAGGATGCCCTATTCAAATATCCTGTAGTATTCAAATCATGAAAACCATCTACACAACAGCATGCCAACAAAACTGTGTCCATTAATTTGTCCAGTTCAAAACTTAATCTAATATTTTATTTTGAAGTTCATTCATTTATCAGACCAGGGTTCATTTTCCCAGTCCTCAGCTGTCCCAACATTAGCTTTGCTGATGTGAGTAGAAGCTGATCTACTTCATGAGACAACATGCTGTGCACAGTCCAGCACAAATCTAAAAGATAACCTCAGCTTTTTATATGCTGCAAACAAGGAATGTCAGTCTGCAGCAATGCTGCTCATCTTTATGTTCTTCAAGGAAATCAGAGAAAACCTTAGAAAATCAGAGAGTGAAAAACTCTGACGATAAACTCTGTGTGTTTCTGTAACACTGAGAAAAATGT
>NW_005187966.1:45262-46147 GCF_000239375.1 Pundamilia nyererei
AAACACTTTCATTAGATCTGTATCTTTCTCTGGTATCTGGGCTTCATGCCAGGTTTGTTGTCTTGTATTAAAGGTCTTATTTAAGGTTTGTAGTAGATAAAAGTATAGATTTTTGTTTTTAAAAGTATGCAAATTAAGTGTAACTTTCCAGAATAATGACAGTCATCTATTTTTTCTTTAGATTACATTAATTACACAAGAAGAAATAAGGTTTGCTATTCTTCTTCTTCTTCTATTCTATTCTTGCAGTGAATTATTCTCGAGGTCAAAGTCAGTATGACAAATGCTTTGGTAGGAGGAGGGCAAACAGAAGCAGACTGCGTCATGTGTTTGTTTATTGAAAGCAGAAGTGAAGTTGCTAGTCACTCTGCCTAGTTTACATCAATACATCAGCCATTAACTGAGAAATGAAAAGTATGTGGATGCTGAAAGCGACTTTGGTCCACCAGTCAAACATTAAAGATAAAGTATGTAATTTTCTGAGGTAACTTAATACACAGTTCATTGCAGATATTTGGGTATGATCTATTTAAGTCCCACTGCTCCCTTCTACCAGATTTGGCTCATCACTTCAATGCAGTTTTTTATTTGTGCTTTTTTTAAAATCTAAGGCCAAATAACAACAACAATGACCTCAAGACACTTCATATTGTGAGGTAAGACCCTACAGAAACACACAGAGAACTCCAAGAAAAAACAGCTAACAGTTGTATGGCTCTACAAAGGGTTGTGGGAGTTTATACTTAGAAAGTTGTTTACCTCTGAGGTTTTCATCTTGGCTTATCTATAAGGCTGGTCCATCCACAGCTTGCTGCAGAGGGTTATATTCTATCCCACTTCCAATAGATCTCTGCTGGGGAGAAGTCCAAGGATACTGGCTTTCCC
>NW_005187966.1:48104-54620 GCF_000239375.1 Pundamilia nyererei
GTATGCGTGACTTCCTGGGGGTCATAAAAGTAATCTCCTCACCCAAGCTACACCAAATTCCTCTACACAACATACAAAACACAGTTAACATATTACAAACACTGAGACTCCCATTCTGCATCCACTGGGCCATTGGTCTCTTGTTGTCTTACATTTACGGATAAGCATGTGGAGTTATAACAATTATGAGTTTTTATTAAAGGTACAAGCATCAGCAATCCCCAACTGTAGCTTCCTGTCTCCTTTTATGACACCAGACCCCCAGTGTCCATAAATTCCTTTCTCTCTAAAGAATTACACACACTCTCAGGCTACAACTAAGCCAAACGAAAACACACAGACAAATCCTTCCTTATTCCTCTGATCTAAACAAATTTAACACATCATATTATAATAATTATTTTCTTGTACTAACAGCACTAATTCTGGGAGAAACCCATGCAGCACAGTTATTGTTCAAAATACAAATTCCATTTGAAAGGGGACCAGCTGAGTTATATTCAAATGTGGGGACCCTTTAATGCAATGATGCCAAACAGTGCACCATTGTGCCAACTTTATTGCCTTAGTTTAAAAAAAAAAATCTATTTACAAATAGTTTGTTCATTGAATTTAATTTTAGTGCTGTGAGTACAAGAAAATAATTATTATAATATGATGTGTTAAATTTGTTTAGATCAGAGGAATAAGGAAGGATTTGTCTGTGTGTTTTAGTTTGGCTTAGTTGTAGGCCTGAGAGTAAGCCTACAGCGAAATAGTATTATTTATGTATTATATACCTATAAATATAGATATATTAGCATATTGATGTTTTTATAAAACGTGAAAAAACAAAAACTGAAATTTTGATCCATAGATTAACCAGTAATTTAAGCTGTTAATAATGTTCTGCCATTTAGTTAATTAGTTAACAATGCCAGGTTTGTGCACATCATAAATAGCCTTAGCACATTGTTTAAAGAAGGTGACCTCAGCAAGAGGTCATGTTAGGATGTTGCCCCCACATATTGCACATTTAATGGCCGGTGTTGCTGTTTGTCTTCAGTTTTTCAAGTGAGATGGAAACTGATGTTGACTCACTGCATCATTTGAAATGTTTAGCTACCATTAGCATAATACAGTGAGGCATCTCGCATTTAATGTGCCAGAAAAAAAGACTTGGTACATCCTAGTATTTGAAATGCAGCATGCCAAAATACCAGGAATTTCTTCTGTATCAGCTGCATTTTGCAGCCAGCACCCACACAGGATTGTGATAAATGTACTGTTTAATTACAGTTAACCTATTAAAGAGTTCTTCAAATCATGATGAGGGAGCACTTGGGAACCAAAGCAAACTATAAGATTTAGCATAAATATTACATATTGGTCCATTGTAAGAAGGAAAACACATGGATCTTTTAGTGTACAAGATACCTTTGAACAGGGGCGGAGCGTGGGGGTGGCTTACTGGGCTTAAGCCCGGGTTGTTTTGTCAGAAGCCCGGGGTCTTTTGGAGTGTAATTTTTTCATAGTTAGATGCCTGGCTGACAACTGTATAAAACAAAAACTACACACAATATTCGAAGCACATAGTGCACACTGTGGGAATTTACGACTGTGCGTGAATCCCCCCTGATATTGGTATGATCCGAGCTCAGGCACTAAGCGACTGAGCGAGGGGGCGGGGCAGCTGCTGCCTGTGAGTGCGCTGTTGGAGAAACGGAGCCAGCCATACTAAGCAGAGCTTAAGTTTGACCAGGTACCAAAGCAAATAATTCGTACTGTACAAATAATGTAAATATGACGGTGCATCACGAAAGATTGATATCAAACTGATCACTTGACCAATATTACGTTACTTGCTCTTCAAGTGAATCAACAAATGGCGAAATGAAAAGCCGAACAAATGCTATTTTTTTAGAGAGTCTTAGCTTACGTGTGTTTATTTCATATTTTCAGTTCTTACCCTCCCCGACTAAATCGGTTTCAGTTATGTACTGAAATATAAGAATGGACATTAGAGGGTTCTTTCAAAGAAAAACTCAGGTAAATGTTATTTTATATATTATGCTTTGTATGTTGTTCAGTATATTTCTATGCAAAACAAGAGGGATTTCAGTACACAGCAGGATATTCACAGTTTAAACCAGATATTTACACTTTAGGGAGAAAACATTTTTACTGTACAACATCAATTTAGAGTAAACTTTTGTTTTAGATAAATATTGAAACATCTTTTGAATTAGTTAAATGTCAGAATAAAGAGAGACAGAGCTTCTATTTTTATCACTTTCATCAAATTTAGGAGTACATATACACTAAGTTTATTGTTAATTAATAAGAAAACTGCAGACGATTCCATTCTGAGCTGAAGAAGCTTCTGATAGGTTCGTAGAGTCCATGTGAGTAAACTGGTGGCACAGCTGTGGATGCATATAAGGCAAAACACAGAGCCTGTTTCTGTGACATGGGAAAATCAAGAGATGTCAACCAAACCACCAGGAAAAGAATTGTCCCACATGCATACTACCCTTTAGGGCTAAGCCCCGGGTGTTTCAAATGTCTGGCTCCACCTCTGCCTTTGAACATGCACCCACATAAAGGGCGGGGATATTGTTTTAACTTATAGTTAAAAGTAAAAGAAAAACATGGTTAATTAGCAATAAAACTTTAAGCATTAACTTATTTTTTTCTGGTTCAAAGTATTACATTTAAATCTGCTTTAGATATTCCCAGTACCTTCTACAGAGCATAGGTGTTCAATTAGACTGTTGCATTGCTCAAATTTTTGCTGTAAGAACCAATAATCTCATGATTCGGAAGAAGCAGACATATATATATCATAGCTAAGCATATGTCTAAGGAAAAAAAAGAATTTTAAAATATTTATTTTATTTTTTAATTGATCAAAATTTGTTTTAAACTACATCACAGCTATCAGGGAGATCAATTCCCCCCCCCCCCCGATCAAAAAGGCTGAAAACTCCTACAGTTATAGCTGTATTTAACAGTATCAATGGTCTGATCCAAGTTATCACTCTGTAACTTATTGTTATTAAAAATCTGTTATTCATTATGTGAAGTCAAAGAGACACAATGTTGTCAATGAAGGATGCCTTTAAAAATCTTTAACACTATTAAAGCTGATAATGTGACATTTAAATTATTATATAGCATTTCATACTAATAGCTTTGCTGCAATGCACTTTACTCTACATACTGGTCTTTTACAGTATGTCTACTTACAAGTTTTTTGCGTAATTTTTATCTACTTATAGTTAATCTGTTGGTGATACATTTCCATGTTATTGTAACCCGTCTGCAGATTAATCCAGACTTAATGTTGCTTAGTGCCAAAAATAATAACAAATGCCCCCTGTGTTTATTCCACATAATGTTGCACATGCAACTGAGTATTGATAGAAGTAATGTAAAAGGTTAACTGTACTTACTGCAGCCTATTTTTATAGTTACTGATATTCAGTATTACAATGGGTGTAAAATTAAAGGGTGACTTGCTTTTTGGGAAAATGTCAAGTAGCGATTTGAGGAACAGCAGATTTTATAACAGAATATTAATCTTTTACAGTATTATATTCCTGCTGTTGCTTGTCAGCATTTAAATAGTACAACTCAGAGGTTTTAAATTTTTACCTTTGGAAAATGTCAACAGAATAACGCATCTTAGAAGAGTTTATACATAATTTAATATTCTACAAAACACATCACAGATTAAGCAAACAAATATAAATATAAAAGATATTGACAAATATAGTGAATACAATGTAAAGTCTAAATGTATTACTAATTTACATTTACTTAAATTAATAACTTTCAAATCAACAATTTGTGTCTCAGTTTTCAAACATGGTTACATTATCGTGTGTTAACAACAAAGTTGGTGGTTATGTAGTACAAGTTTAACCATAAAGAGCAAAAAGTTTCCCTACCCATCAGTGGTGGACCGTAAAGGAGTCCACTAAGTCTAATATTCTTCTCTGTTCAATTTACTTTAGCACTGGATGCTACTTTCTCTTGTTACTCACTAAAATTGTCAGCAGTTGTTTTATACTTCATACTACATTTTTCACAAATGACTTAGTAACTAGCTTGCTAAAACAAGACAGTTTTGTTTCAAATATATGTTCAGTTAAACATTATCAAGATCTTGGATTCATTTCTTTGTTACCAGAAGACCTTTAATTCACATTGATGTTCCAAGCCTTTATGACTCTCCTGATGGGATGGACATAATTTTTCTAAAAGATGTCACCTTCTTTAGCAGTTTGATAAAAGTGGTGGCTTCCAAAATGTTCTTGCTTGGGTTGAGATACGGTGATATTCACTTGTATTAGGGGAGAGTACTTACAATGACCTTCTCAGAAACATTCATCTTAATTTTAAGATTTGTTTAGTTTTGTGACTCCTAAAAATAAAAATAGTCCTCCATGACTGACTCACAATAAAATACAATTTACTGGCAGTAGAAAGTAAGGACATTTTGCTGGTTTCCTCGTATGAGCACTGCAGGGCAATGAAGGCCACAGGTGAGAGTATCCAGCCAGGCCATGTAAAGAGCGCTGGGGCAGTCACTGTGTGGCACAGGAAGACTCCTACGTGGGGAAGAAAAAAAATCATTAAATAACAATTACATAAGCAGGGACAGTAAAACAAGAACAAAGTCTGCTACATGATGGGTAGCAGGATAGTAATAGATTTATATTTTCAGTGCAGTATAAGTTAAATCCTAACGCATGATGATTTTAGTAAACTGTGTACATATAAATATGGGGACTATGAGGGAAATGGGAGATCCTAACTAACTTTGATTTCTATTAAATATGAATTGCGATATAAACCGTGTACTCACACAAGCACAAGGGCAGTATGTTGTGAATTCCTGCGGATGATTTCATTCAGCCGTACTTTTCTCTCAGACTGTGAATAAAGGAAATACAAGTAGGAAACTGACTTAGTGTCACATAACGTGGGGATATTACACAATCATAAGGCATAGATACATTTAAAATGTTTTGCTCTGGACCTTTTGGAAGTCAATGATACACTCACACACACACACACACACACACACACACACACACACACACACACACACACACACACACACACACACACACACCTTTTGTTTGAAGGCCTCAAACTCCTTATCAGATATTTTCCATGGTTCTCTCTGTCTTAGCTCCTGATCTGTGACGCCTGTCTGCTGTTCATCATGCAGCCTGAAGGGGGCGACACTGTCCACAAACCTAGTCATGCTGCAAAGCAAAACACAACTGCTATGAAGAAAAAAACACATTCAGATAGGTGTGCCTCGTGGTGGTAATTGCAACTTTTTTCCAACATACTTCTTGGCTTGAGGGCGCTTCTCACTGTCTGTCATGACAATAACGTCACTGAAATGTAGACGAAAGCGCTTCAGCAGAGCAATCATTCTGAAACACACAACAGTCCACAAGTTCTCAAGTTCCAGAAATCATAAAGCACCCTTTCCTAGTATGTCCATAAACACCAAAGGGTCTGAAAGAATTACATCCAAACACAGACATATCAAACTGCACGAAAACCTACATTTAATTTTTTTTTTTTGAAAAAACAATAAATAAATAAATAATTCCAAATTTGTTGTCTGTTGTAAAATCTTCAAACTGAACATTTTCAGTTCTTAGAGGAAAAGAGTAATTCTGAATTCATCTTGATAACCACAAATTTTGCCAATGCAAAAGCCAACACTTTCCCCCCCGGGCGAAACAGAGTAAACTTACTCATTACGGCCTTCGTCCATGTTTTGTTCATCTCCGACGATGAAAACCCTGATCTTACAGTTACGCCAATGCTTTCTCCTGGTGATCAGGTAAGGTACCAGTAAAGTCAGTCCTGAAAATAGAAGAAGAGCATGACAGCAGCTAAGAAAACCAGGCCAACTCAAATTTATTTATTTTTTTGTTTATTTATTAGAAGAATAAACTGAAGAGGCTCCTCTGACTTTTTTTTCCCGTTGTTTGTTTGTTTATTTATTGCTACACTGCCGGACAGGACAGGGGGAAAAAAAGAAAGAAAAGCACTTCTGTGGGCTCACCTCCATCATCTGCTATCCAGTAGACATCGATAGACTTTTTCCCCTGGGTGCTCTGAAACACTGTTTTGATTTGATCACTGTTGCTGTTGTCGGACACGTCATCAGCTGCAAACACAAGAGAAAGCGTGTGTTATGTGTGGGCAGTGATTACTGCCTTAATAATTACAAAGTTATAATGCAATCTAAGGTGTGCCAGTGCAATAATGATTTCTTGTTCACTGTCCTCATCCTCTCATACATTATCCTAAGCACCATTGCAGTGCATATCAATTTAGGAAGGGAACAATCCATTAGAGGTACTTTAGTCAAATTAAATCAATTTAAAACTTTAATCTTGAACTTTAAGAAATGCAATCATAAATAGACCACTCACTTTATTAGGTTTTGAAATTACAGAGTGGAAATCTTATTTAAATCCGATATCCTTTTCAGTTCTA